>NW_023496020.1:2380000-2528392 GCF_904425465.1 Colossoma macropomum | reverse complement strand
TGCCAGATAGAGAGGTGTGATTCATCACTCTACAGAATACATTGCCACTGCTCCAGAGTCCAGCAGGGGCGCTTTACTCCACTCCATTCAACACTTGTCATTGTGCTTGGTGATGTAAGGCTGCATGCAGCTGCTCGGCCATGGAAACCCTGCCATGAAGCTCCCGGCGCAGTTTTTGTGCTGATGTTAATTCAGAGGAGTTTCAGAAATCTGCAGTTATTGATGAGGAGCGCATTGGTGGCTTTCATGCTCTATGCTCCTCAGAACTCGACAACCCGCTCTGTAACAGGGCTGTCTTTCTCCTTTAAAGACCTGATTTTCACTGTGAAATTTAGAGAAATCCATGCACATTAATATTAGGGAATCAACTAACACATGACCATGACAGCTCTACAGTCCATGTGGTCCTAAGTCTTCCCACTGAGCCCCCTTCAGTCTTTAGCAACCATTCCAGCTGTATTAGCCTATTTTATTGTTTTCTGATATAACCTACAAGTCATGTTATTGTTTTCACATTGTATTGTGTTCAGTCATGTTCATTTTAACACCGTAAAGCATAGAATTGCAGGTCTGGCCAGCACAGAGTGTTCTGCTCTCCCTCAAACTGCCACTGATATTCAGGTCCCATTTTGATGGATTTGTTTGCTACTTAATATTTTCAAAAGTTTTATTTAAAATATCTCAGTGATGACATGACACCTTAGTCACCAACATTACTATATTATGTACATTATATTGTTATTTTTTCTTTCTTTTAGTTAAATGCTATTCTGCTGTGCTGTTTCAGCTCTATTTCTGCTTTACTGTTCATCACTTTGGAGCTCTAGCATTTCATTTTAGACCAAAATGAAAAAGAGAAGAACAGAGCTGTACAAACCTCCCGTCCTGTACTGATATATGCTGGATGTACTAAGAAGATCCACTGCAGTTCTGTAGGGAACTCAATACTGCATATTTGAAAATATGACTTTTTGACTCAACTTTTATTTCTACAAAGCACTTTAACTGGATGATTTTAGGCTCTTCGCACCTGGTCATCAAAACCCTTAGAGGAGGAATTTATTCTGTGAGTGTCTGCTGGTGTAAAGGGGAAAAGATTGTAGCTGAAAAAACTTAAAATTGTCTCCATAATTAAATAATTAAGATGTAAACGGAGACATTCAGAGTGGTTTAGTGTGAAATGCTCTGTTCTAGAGAAACTTACAGAGTCAGGATTGTTCACAGTGGTGGTGACTGGAACCAGACGTCCACCTCTAAAAGCTCCCTCACAGAAAGTTATTACATGAAATGGTTGTGAACAACTGCCTGATGTCTGAGCCAACACTTTTGAGAGATTGTTTTGTTTTGGTTTATTTTTTCCACTATTTTCCATCAACATCCCATATAAAACTCAGAAGACTCGTGTAGGTTCACTGGTGGTTTTGGATAGTAAATAAAATGTCTATGTTTGTGTTGTAGTCATGGGGACCCTGGTTCCTATCACCACCACTGTTAAGAAATCTGAGCCATTTCACACCAAACCACTCTGAATGACTCTGTTTACATCTCACACATTGAAAATGTGACCAATCAGTGGAATTTCCCCTTTAAGATGCCTTGAGACATCCATAGACTATATTCTATACACATCTCTTATGCTTTCTTCAGTAGTGCAACATTTAGTCATGGTAGATCTTCAGATAAAAGTCTATGTTGAGCTGAACGTCAGTTTGTAACATTGTCTCAATCTGCGGCAGTGAATGAGAGTCTAACCTCATTTTCATAAGATACTTGCCGATTTGCTCTGCTGTTTTGCTCTGGAGTGAAAAAAGAAAAAAAATGTTCTTTTCTTTCATGTGAAAACAAATAACCTGGACAAAGCCCAGATTCATGAAAATAACCCCGGATGTGGTGGTTTTGGTGGTGGTGGGATGGAATTTGGTTTTGGTGGTACAGAGGGTGGTAGGATGGAGTTTGGTGGTGCTGGCCCCCAAGAAATTCGATTCTAATACAAATCTGAACCATTTCACACCAAACCACTCAGAATGACTGTGGTTACATCTCAACCACTGAATTATGAGACAATCAGTTTGGAAAATCAGTGGACTTTAAAAGAATAATACTTTCAGAGCTTTGATTGTGCAGTTTAAGAAGAAAGAAGATACTTAAAACACTGGGACCATTTTTAATATTATATGATCTTCCTTTCTTGAATTCTCACTCTGTAAGAGATCAATGGGGGGAGTCATTCTAAAATTCCTATAATATAAAACAGTGATACTGCAATTATTGAGGACCTCAAAGAGACGGAGCTCATCAAATGAGGCCCAATTCACATATTGGTGTGTTCATTTTGTGTTCATTCATATATGACTTAAATAAAAGACTCACAGAGGGGATTAACAAAAATGAGCAAAAAGAAACTTAAGCTGTCTTACAGTCAGTGCACTTACATGCACTTAATAATCAAGAATCATAATCAGATTTCTGCAGTTATCTGATTATTCAAATGGCCATGTAAACAGCATACTGAGATTTCAAAGATCGGAGAAAGGTCTAGAAATCTGATTAAGAAATCTGATAAAGAGAGCTGGATTTTAGTAATCAGATTTCTCAGTGCTCTAAACTCTTACTCTCGTTTTTTGTTTTTCTCAGTCTGCGCATGTGCAAAAACAGATGGTGGTACCGGAAATAAGCGAGCAAAATCAAATACATGCTTGAAGAAAGTAAGGACTTAAATATTCTTCTAAATGATGTATGTTCATATTTTCAGGTAAAGCAGCGTGATGTTTTTTTAAAAAATAGTTTGAGTTTTATGTTACGTTTACGTTCATGTAAACTCATGACTCATTTTGACCCGGAGTTTCCCCATTATCTAATTACTCAAGCGCATGTATACGCGTTGATCGGATTACTGACAAAATCTGAATTTTTTCAGTCATCGGATTGTTAAGTGCATGTAAACACACTAAGTGTTACTTCTGCCATCTGTTTTACCACCAGTGCAGAGTTTTATTCAGGATGAGCCCAAATCAGAGGAGTGTAGAGATTCTTAAACTCATCCTCCAGTAAAAGTATCATTAATGTGGTGAAATAAGTGAGTGGAAGAACAAACAGCAGCTCAAAAACTGCTTAAGTACTGAGTACCAATGTCTTAGTAAAGCTGTAGAAATGTAAAGAACCCAGCTAGATGACACAGTCTGAATAACAGTGTAATCAACCAACGTGGACAGATATTCAGACTAATACTGGGGAAACAGAGACCTCTTGTTCACATTTCACACTGTTCTGGTTTAAAAGGCAAGTAATCTCAAGACTGCTGATGTGGACTAGTCTAAACTGGATAGTGACAACTGAGTCAGCACTACTGTCACCTGTGTGAAAAGTAATTGCCCCTTAAATTTAATAACTGGTTGTGCCAACTGTAGCAGCAGGAACTGCAACCAAATGCTTCCTATAACTGGACATCAGGCTTTTACATCACTGTGCTGGAACTTTGGCCCACTATTCTTTGCAGAATTGCTTTAATTCAAACCCATTGGAGGGCTTCAAGGCATGAACTGCCCATTGAAGGTCCTGTCACAGCATCTCAATAGGGTTCAAGTCAGGACTTTTGGGCTTCAGATCACAGACTGATGACTGGACATTCTCCTGCAGGATTTTCTGTTGTAGATCAGAATTGATTCTGTCAATTATGGCAAGTCACCCAGGCCCTAAATCAGCAAAGCATCCCCCAGCATCACACTATCACCACCATGTTTCACTGTCTGTTTATTCAGGTGATATTTGTGTTATATTACATTTTGTTTTAAGAACTGACATAAGTTCAATAAATATGCAAAGACAGAAGGAATCATGTAGGGGGCAAATACTTTTTCACAGCACTGTATCCAAAGATTGATGGTAGCTGGTAGCTTTTAATAAATACAAACAAACATAAAAACAGTACAGCCTAATAACATTTTCAAAAGTTATTAAAACTAGAATAATCGAGTTAGTATAATTTAGAATAATACAGTCAGAAGAACACAGGTTTGGTATTATGAAGCATAAAATCGGCCAATAGGGATTGAACCTCCTGCTCTCCCCAACGCTCCACCTATGATTTTCAGGTAATTTTGAAATTTTGATGCATTTGTAGTTTTCTGGGTCTTTTCAAATACTAATACCCAAAATGTACTAAAACACACTGCAGTTCTGTACTTTTGGTTTTGCTGCTGTCATTAATGGTCAAAAACACACATGAGGGGTCAGATTTGCTGCAATTCTTTATTTTTCAGAGCTTCAGTCAGTCAAGAAAGGCTCACAACAAGAATGATACAATTGTATTATTGTATGTTAAGTGGTCTGCAGAGCTTTGTGCATACATTGCTCACATATTTCTACCCAGTGATTGTTTCATAACATAAATCATCAGGCAACCAGCGCTTAAGTTGTTCGACCAAACAACTTTTTTAGTTTTTCAAAAACAGAACTTTTCATCTCACCAACCAGTTCACATTTCATGTTGCTCATTGAACCTGCACTGCGCAACTTGTAAACATGTTCACATTTACAAAAATCCTTTAGAATAGGATTTCTACATTCCTTTTGAATATCTAATACACGTTCTGGTTCAAACTTTTCATAAGGGGGTATCAGCACTTCAGCCTCATATTCAAATTTTGAAAATTTTGATATATCTGCACCTTTGCATGTGCAGATGATAAAACATGTCTTGTTTCCAAATCGCAGGGAGGGATTACGTGAAGAAGAACCAAAACTACCAAATCGCACAAAGCGGCTTGTTATGGAAAGTGTATCCCTCACAGTACGGTAAGTGGTTATACATTTTCTCTTACTAAGGTTTCGTATGGCATCTGTTATCAGAAAGTGTAAAGAGATCAGCCCAAAATCGGTCGTGTAGTTGTCTTTACCAGTACGCATTTTACAGTTAAGTTGCCGATAAATTTCGTCTCTGGTGTAAGCACGGAGGGCTATTTCTCTCAACTTGTTGTTTGATAATTTATAGTTGTCATTGTTTCCTAAATTAAGTTCATGTTTGGCATTATTCCAAGCTGCACTGAAGTTTGCATTGCGACTCAATTCAATCTCCAGTAAATTCTGCTGTGGATTTTTATCAGTGATCTTCTTATACATTTGTTTGTGGCATTTTTTAAATTTATCATCAATGGAGTTTGGATATTCATCCATTTCGATCTGAAACATAATGAAAAACCCATTATAAATTAATAATAATGATAAATGTAATAAGTACTAGATGTGTAGCAGAGATCTCAAGACACATTTTTTACATCTTTCAGGTTGTCTTTTTGCAGTGATTAAACGTAGTAATAGTATCCTTTAAAATAATAACTACAATGAACTGATAATGTCAGTTTGCTACATACTATACATATATCGCTGTGGATCACAGCGCTTCCAAGAGGTGGTGCTTGGTGCTGTGCCCTGTTGTGCTCTGGGGCCTATGAGGAAAAAATAACCTGTGATACTTTGTCTTCACCAAAACAAGCAATTTGGACAAAGCTGATAAAACTGCTCACAATTCCACTTCTTACTGCCACAGTCATGTGCACAGTGAGGATGAGGATGAGGAAGAGGCGTATCATTGCAGTTGCTTGTAGCATCTTCATTGTTGACCTAAAGTGAACAGAAACAGGTGGGATTACAGGTGGGGTTACTGTAATAAAGAGAGTTTGAGTATGATTTTTAAATTTGCCTTATAATTTTACTCAAATGCAGTCAAATGGTTTTGGGGGGTCAGCAACACATGGCTCTGAAGCTGCATTCGGCTCTTTTACTGCCCTGTTGCGGCTCCACAGCAGAATTAGATTTTTATGTAAAAAATAAAATAATCCTCCTTTGCAGTAAAATAAAGCTCTGCTGATTGTTCTAACAATAACAATAGATGGTCCTGAACACTGGAGTTAATGTATAAATGCAAATTCACCCTTTAACCCTGAAGATCAGCACACAGACTGCTGGTCACCATAGCAACACAGATAACAATCTTACCCAGCTAGTAGCTAATGAAACGACAAAGAGAAAGATTTAAGAAGAACATTTATGGTTTGGAGACGAATGGACTTATTTGCATTTATAATCACTACATCTGGTTTCCACTTTTAACGTTTACGTTTAATCTGTATCGAGAAACTGTCAAAAAGTCGTGAAGCTGAATTCAGCTTCTCATTCAAATTTTTCCAAAGGTGCTATTTAACGTGGAACAGGAAAATTCAAACAAGAAGCTGGTGAATGAGAAGCAACTTCAGCCTCGTAAACAATCGAACATTGAGAAGCATTTTACAAGAAACTGTTCTACTTTTGTGGGAAAGTTTCCTGCCAGAGATGCGAGAAAAGCGACGATACCTGAGCTAAAGCTAAAAGCATTTCCCGGTTTTGTTGACAATGCCTTGTCCCTAAACATGTATGTGTTCTTTGCTGCTTCAACTTAAATGGAGATGAAGAAGCTGAAGTAGCTGCTAAGCAGACAGTTCTATCACCTGTTGTTTGCTTTAAACTGAAATGAATGTCTAGCCAGTGACGATTCTGTGCGGTCCACAGTCCAGCCCAGTCTGAAAAAAAGAGGCTTATTTTCCATTGTTGCCATTCGCATACATGAAATTTAACTTGCATGGCAAACTAAAAAGTTTTGAAACTCCGTATTCTCATCTTCCTTGCCTGCACAAAATCATAAGATCGTAATAAAGAGCTGTGAAATGGCCAGTCTTACCTTTTACTCTGGTAGAAGCTGTTTCTGCTCCACTGAGCTCTCTGGGTCTTTATAAGACACTGACAGCTTGACGTGTTCAGGAATTTGCAGGAAATGACTTCACATGTTGATCGTTCTCTGTGTTCCCTTTTTTTGCATTTTAACTCACAGAGCAAAACTGTTTGTCAAAAGTTGTTTTTTTTTTTTAAGAATGATGACTTGAAAATAAAAAAGTTTCCTCTAAGTCAGTGTTGATCTGTTGTACTGTATTAATCTGAAGACACAGGTCAAACCAGAAAGATAGTTGTAGTGTATTTTTGGTGAAAAAATCAAGGAAGAAAAAGAGAAAAAAAAAAGTTTTGTTTTTTGTTTTGTTTTTTTCCGCTCTTTTTTTTTAAAAAAAAAGTCAAACTTAGATTCCAGCTGAGGTCAGCACATTGGTAATTTTACATGATTGCTGAGTTATTTAGAGGGAAAAATAGGTAGTAATAAGTGTTACTGTCTAAGACAAGATAACTATAGGGCCAGTTTCCTGGACTAAATTGTAATGTCAGTGATATTTCTCTATTAGAAATACCACAATGGGAAATATGATTAGTCTTAGTCAAAATCTGAGTCTGGGAAAACTGATCTTTAGTCATAAAAATTGTATCCATAACCAGAAAATCCTTATAACTGTGTAAATATGTAATTTCCCAGGCTTATTAAAGTGTACTATTCAGTGACTCTATGGTTAGCAATATAAACAGGCTAAATCATTTAAACGTATAGTATAGAAGAATGGAAGCCTGGACCTGCCAACCACTCCTGACCATTTAAGGAGGTTCATTCTGCCTTGTTATTAATTGCTACATTGAATTGCTTACTGCTTAGTGAATCATTTTATTCATGGAAGGCTGCATTGCTTCCAAAGGCCCTGGAGATCTTGGTAGAATCTATGGTGTCATGAATGCTGCTGGGATCCAGAACATCAGTTCCCAGAGTAAAATGTAGCTGCTTCTGCCAGGAGACTAAAAAACTGATGTTTGCTCTTCTAGCAGCACAATGATCTAAAGGCTTCCTCAAAAATTCCTCAAGCCTCAAGTAGTCAGTTGACTGGCAGTAAAAACTACTGATGGGAAAAAAACATGGGTTATATTAATGTTAGATATGAAAAATTCAGATCATTGTAATGTTGAGTTATGATTATCACCTCCAACATGAGATTCTGATGAACCCAGAGATTTACATAATAACACACTACAGTTCTACACACCTTAACACTGTCATATGCAGTTGTGAGACAAAGATTGTGAAGCCTTTGGGATTTTGTGGATTTCTGTGTAAATGGCTCCTAAAGTATGTGTGTGTGTGTGTGTGTGTGTGTATATATATATATATATATATATATATATATATATATATATATATATATATATATATATATATATATATCGCTGTTGTCAGAAAAAAACCTCGTATCTACAAAATGGTAACTTTACAGGAGAAGGAAAAAACCTACTTTACTTTTAATGTAAGTAAGTGGAACCAGACTTTTTTCCAAGTCATTTTAGATCATTTCTTTTAGTCTATTCAACATGAAATTTACATATAATGTAAAGGGTAACAGGTATTTTTAAATTATGTCAAAAACTGAAAAACGGTGAAAATGGAGATACAACGTTTTCTTCTGACAACAGTGATATATATATACATATAGTTGGACACAAGCATGTTTTTTAACAGATATGCTTACATAAGTGAAAACTCTCGCCATAAGGTTAAGGCCTTTCCTGTTATCCTCAAAAAGCAGAAAAACAGTAAAGCAGAAGAGGAACAACTCAGGACCCTAACTGCAAACTGAGGCTTTCAAAAATACTAACTGTTCTGGAATTTATCAAGACATCGGTTCATATAAGCTCCTGGCCTTTTCTGATCTAATGTTTCAGAGCGTACCGTTCTTGATCAAAGCCTTAATTGTCAATTGTTGATCAAACCAGTCAGGACAGAGTCAGCCTGTCAGAACATAATGGTTACATGCCGACAATATAATGGAGTTTAAATCACCAATCACCACATTCCTCAACAATAAGGCAGAATACCTGAGTAATAAAGGCAATATAAAGAAAGAAAAAATATTAAACACCAGTAGAGTCAAAATCACTGTTAGGGATAAAAATGCAGCAGAACGTGTTGAGCACATGACACACACCTCCCTCTTACAGTACTAAGACATATAGAATTTTCTATTTTCCCCTGTTGGTCATGATTAACTAACTGCCTACCGTATTTAAAGAGCTCATAGATAACAAGCAGCTCTCTGGAATGGCTCATGATTGGCCGATGTCTCTGATGTGTTAGTCACGTGATTCACTGTTGCATCCTGGGAAGTGATTTGTAGGAGATCAGCCTCTGAACAGACCAAGCCAGATAGAAGCATGACAGCTGATGTAAAGCATGACAAACAACTATTATCATAGCTTACAATATGGCTGTTGCACCCTCAGAGAAGTGTTCATTTAGCTCAACTCAACAACTTCTCCTTCCTGCCAGTTGAGGCGTCCTTACATTTCTGACCCAAGTTGGTTTCCCACCGGAAATTCCTCTGCCAGTGCCTTGGTTAGGGGCAGACCTTCATCTGGTTTGATGACCTTATGACACTGTGAGCAGTGGATTCACGTCTCCCTTTCAGTTACTCGGACTGCAGTTGGAGTGGTTGAGAGTGCTTTCCAGGTCAGTTACAGGCCTTTCTCCTTAGAACCCTCACTACCACCCAGCTGTCCCCTTCTAGGCAGTGAAGCTGTCCCTCAACCGGGTTGTGAAGAGCAGCTTGAACCTGTGAACATGTAGTTATCATAGGAAACCCTGTAAATGTCCCTGAAATAAGAGGTGTTTTCTCATTTTTAGTTATTCATTTATGCCTCAGCTTTTCATTTGAGTGTACATGTAAGACTGTCTTTAAAAGCATTTTACGATGAAACGTCTTGCTTGTGCACTGTTATGAGTAATCTCAAGGAATAAAACATGCTTTATCAGAATATGTCCTCTATTACAGATAAGGTTACAAATCCCCTTTTATTTTTGTTGTTTTGATCTAGCTCTGGAACTGAAATCATCATGAATCATCAGTTCTTGAGTTGGCCATTCTTCAGCTGGGGTTGCTACAAACCCTGTGACCACTTCATCTGGCCAGATGCCTGTCTGTCAATTAGCCTGCCCTTGTGTGTGCATAGTACTACAGAAATTGCCTGTACCTAATTATGGCCTTTATCAAGGGAAACTTTGGTCATCTTCGTCTGATTGATTGATTCAGTCATTTTACTGCACCACCAGATTGGGAACAATAAGCACAATATATTTTCAGATTGAATCTGAGCCCTTCTGAAAGATGTGAAATAACTCTTCACAAAATGGGCACCGTTATTTGAAGAAATTTGGGTACCATTAGACAAAGAAATTTTCCTCGGCACCCTCCCATCTCGGGAGAACATCCATCAGGAGGCATCTTGCCACACCTGCTGCATCTTGTTTCATGCAAGGAAAACACAGGATAGTTAGAGGTCATGCAAATGACCACCAAACAGTATGATAAACCTTGGGCAGGGGTAAGTTCAATAAAGCCAAACATTAAATGTTCAAAAATTAAAAATCAGTGTTTGATTTGCACCCAGAAGGATAAGCGGTTTAGATGATATGTGTGTGTGTGTGTGTGTGTGTGTGTGTGTGTGTGTGTGTGTGTTTGATTTGCGTGCTGTACTGTTTTAATGCCTTTCCCTAGATTAATTTGGAGACATGTTTGGCACGGGGCACAATATTGTGTGGCAATGGTTGAAAACGCCCGCTGGAATCAAGCCAGGATGCTGTGGCACAGTTCCACTAACAATGTATATGCCAGAGTTTCAGATCCATTTTTGTGGCAGAAGAGGAAGCAAGAGAGTGTTAAAGAAGGAAACAGGCTCAAAGGAGTCAGGAGATATTCAGAGCAGCTCCCTTTCCAAGAACTGATTGTGTGGCAGCTGTGTCAACTAGGAAGAGGACTTCTTTACCATTAACAGACAAAATAAATTGTGGTTCAACAGTAGAGATGTTGGTCACTTTGAGTAATTGTTTGGTCTGCTCTCCTGCCTCATGCTATTTAGGCATATGATTGAAAACAGTAAAGTTAGGGTGCTGTTGTTGATTATCAGGGCATTCTCTGGCCCTATGACCATGTTTGCCACAATTAAAATGAGTCCCATCACTGGGCCTACCTGCATCTCGATCTTTGCCTCATTCTCATTCCCAGGGCAGTCCACATCCAGCATTCTGCCCACTCCATGTTGGAGTCACAGTTTTGATAGTATATCAGCTGTACCTTCTGAAGTGTTGCTCCCTGCTACACTTTGCTTGGCGTGCATGGCAAGTCCAGCGTAAGATTTGGCTTCCAGCCTATGTGTGTCTGTTTAGCCATTCTAGCAATGCTAAAGCACATGTGAACCATATTGTCCCTTTGTGGCTTTGTTAGCCATACCACAGTGTGCTTCAACTAAGTGGAACCGGCGATCCAAAAAGCCATCCAGCGATCCACAAAGCTGTCCGCTTTTCTGTTGACATGAGTCCATTCCACATTGGTTAAAGTCTATAAGTCATCTAGGGCATTCATGTCATTGATGCAGCCTTCAGTGTTTGTCTTTGGGTCTTGAATATTCTGGATCATGGCCTTCATCTCAGGAATCTCCAGTGCCGATAGATATGGATGGTCAGATGGTGGACTTCTGTCCAGTGGGATCGTATCTTTTCACATTCTTGTTCAGCTTTATTTCATAATTTCATTTTTTTTCTCATCTACTTTTTATGTCTTTATTATGTGGGGGACCAGAATCCCTTCTTTCCTTTTCTGAGTTTCCATTTCCCATTTTAGCAATTTTTATAATTATGCAGACTCAGTTACTTTCTCTCTCTCTTTCCTCCTGTGAAAAACAATTCCACAGTTTGATTTCTTTTTTTTCAATTGGAAGATAGACATGCACACAAACAGTCCATATCTTACTTTTCCTTACATACACTAGACTTCCAGGAGAGTCCACTCTCTGAAATGAAAGACTTTTGATCCTAAAACCTCACTTTTCTACCAGATGCACTCCAGCATCACAGAAAAGACTGGTGGTATGGTTAGAAATTTGGCAGGAGGAGTCAGAACCTGAACATCCAGTCACCTGAGTTTTATTCATGTGCATGCAGAGAATCATGCACGGGCACAGCTTGGTCATCAGTCTGTCACCAGTCCCATGAATACATAGTCTGACCTGGTTTACGTTGAGATACTGTGGGTCAGGTGAGGAAGCAAAGGGGAAGGTGAAGTGGGAAGAATCAAAAGGTTGGGGAAGAAGGTGAAGGAGCTCTTGGGTCAGGGGAGGGTGAAGATGTTCTCACCTCAGCAAGAACAATACAGATAAAACATCAAAGAACACACAACTGTAAGACAATACAGCTGATACAACAAAAGGACAATATATATTGGAGCACAGAAGAAAGCACATGTGAAAGGACCTATACTGACTCACCTGTCTAGTGTCCCTGATACTATTGAGGCACCAGACCTCAAAACGAGGTTCCAAACCTTAAAACTCCAAATGAGCAAAGACAATAAAATTGACCTTACCCCGTCACAGAGGTGAGTCAGTATACCAGAACCAGTTAGAGTGTCTCACTCAGCACAAGGAATCACTCTCCTTTTAATGTGGGGTGACCGCCCTGGATTCAGCAATTTTCAGCCGTGAGTCTGAATGAGTGTTTATTAAAGCTTCTCCATCAGGAGCCTGGGACAGATTTTGGTTTAAACCTCACTCTTGAAGGTGTGAATGTTCAGACAGAATACAGTGGCATGCAAATGTTTGGGCCATTCTTTTCAAGATTTCTGTTACTGTGAATAGCTAAGTGAGTAAAAGATGACTTGTTTTCCAAACGGCATAAAGATGACGTGTCATTACAGACTTATTTCCATACTTTCATTAATAGGCATTTCAGGCTTGGTTTTGATCCTATGATCCTAACAGGCAACCGTTTATAGGTCCACATGAGTCATCCACTGCTCCACTTGTTCAAGGAGTGCTCCAAGGTTCTGTCCTTGGACATTTGGACATATCCTTTTTTATATTATACATCTACTAGGTCAGATCATTTGAAATCATGGGCTTAATTTCCACTGTTATACTGATGAAATCCAGATCTACATTAGCACTGCATCCCTCACAGTCTCAGCTCAGTCACTAAGTACATGCAGTACAGTTTTAAAACACTGGTTGAATAATAATTTCTTCCTCCACCACGAACTTGTCTCAGACATCAGGCAGTGTATTCATAACCATATCATTTGAAGTGTTTGATTATGCAGAAAAAGGTGGAATTTCCCTTTAAGCGACATCTTTCATGATAGTTTTAAATTTTTACTGCAGCTTCAAACTACAAATTAAAAGTACACTGAGCCCTTAATGTCAGTCTACAACATTCTCTAGGAATATCTGTGACAGGGAATAGCATGACAACCATTTTTCCAGGAGACAGTTGATGCTTTGCCCTGTTGTTTTGCTCTGGAGCCTGAAAAATAAAAAGGTAAATCTTTGTCTACAGTAAAATAAATAATTCGGACAACACTTCTTCCACTTCTTACCACTGAAGCCGTGTAGATGAGGATGAGCCACGAGGATGAGCAGGATGAAGAGACGCATCATTGCAGTTGAGTTCAGCATCTTCATTATTGTTGTAAAGTGAACACATACAGGTGGGCTTACAGGTGAGCTCACTGTACTTAATAGTCTATGAGAGAAACAGTTTGTATATGAACTCAGATGTTAAACACTTGCTTTGGCTGTTACTTGTACACGTAAAAGTACAAGAAACACAAAATCATGTGATACTAATAAAAAGCTATGAGAAACATGTGAAATGGTCAGTCTTACCTTTTACTCTGGTAGAAGCTGCTTCTGCTCCACAGAGCTCTCTGGGTCTTTATAAGACACAGACAGCTTGACATGTTTCAGGAATTAGCATGAAATGACATCACATGGCGATAACTTTTTTCCTTGTTTGCTTTTTTCTTTGCATTTTCTCTGATAGAGCCAAAATGTTTCATTTTTGTTACTGATCTTTTACTGATGTTGTCTTTATGCATTAGAGTAGAAAAATAGAAATACTGAATATTTAATAATATTTAATGTTTCTGCTATGTGTGTGTGTTTGTTTGTTTTTTTTTAAACATGATTGCCTGAAAAAAAAGAAAAACAATGTATAATGATTAAGTTCAATTACAGATATTATAGAAATGATTTAAAGTATTCCTCTAGGGTGTTTCCTGCCTTCTGCCCAGTGACCGCTGGGATAGGCTTCAGCACTTCACTGGTTTCCTTGGCAAATTTTTGCATATCTTAGAAAGTAGATTTTCTGAAAAGCAGCCACAGCTCCCCCAAATGGAAATATACCCCAACCTGTAGTATCAGGAGCAGCGTAATCTGTGCATACTGCATGAGCAGAAATGCTGGATACAGGAGGAGTCCTATTTGTCCGAGGAATGAGGACACCCATGACAACTACCACCCACACGACTGAAGTCCTCGACAGGAGAACCACCGGAGCAACCGCTGACACAACTAGACCATAAATCCAAGGGATGTCCCCTGGGATGACTCCAAAGATGGGGAGCAAGCCGTTCGAGAAACTGCCAGTGAAAGCCAGCTATAAGTGCAGGGTCTAGGATATGCCTGGCTGGTAACCAACACTGCTCCTCAGGTCCATATCCCTCCCAGTCCATGAGATATTGAAGGGTCCCTCCACACCTACAGTCCAACAGCTGTCAGATATCACCCTGTCTGCCAACCTCTGCTGGTGGAGGTACCTTCATATACCTGAAATGACAGATTTGAGAAGGAAAGAATGTGAAACACGGTACTAAGCAGCAAGTCTAACTGGTATGTGACTTCATTGATTTTTTTTCTAAATCAGGACCCATAAGGACCCATAGTCAATATTTTGCACCCTTCAGCAAACCTGAAGTCACTGGTTGACAGCCAGATAGGAATGGACTATGGTGGCCATACCACCATGGTCCATTCCAAAGCCTTTTTAGTGAGGCATGAGACCACAAAGGCTATCTTGGCCTGATCTGAACTAATAGGGGAATTACTAAAAAAAAGAGCACTGTAACAAAAATCCTCGGCATTTTTCAACTGAGTAGTGAGTTCCTTCATACTCGTAACCAGCCATGACAGCTGATCTTGCTGCTCACCTTGCTGATGAGCCAGATTCTTCAGGGATTGTGACGACTCTTCTAGCAGTTGCTGGTGTTGACTTAGTAGCTGGTCAAGGTTGGCTATGACCCTCTGGAGAGCCTCTGCATCTGCCATCCTTGATTCAGGTGAAGTGTTTTGTGATGAATCAGGTTGGGTCAAACACACACAGATTCAAAGGACTTTTACTATAAACAGGAAAATCCAAATTCACACTACTGATACAGGCCAGGATCAATACCACAGTATTGCACAGTAATATGAAAACATGACTCAAAGAGCAAAAACCAGGGACAGTCCAATATTAAACAGGAGAAAAAACACTGAGCTAAAACTACAAAAGATCAGAGCAAAACATCAAAATCAAACAAGAAAAGAATGCTCAGTATGCACAGGAAAGAGATCACTGGAGCAATACTTTGTATAATATAAAAAGATGTAAATATTTTCAGAAGTTGAAATTTGGTGAATAGAGTTTAGGACCAACACCTCCCAGTGGAAATTACCCTATGGTTTAGTAAATATTTAGCTTACTAATCTCTGTTAATTACCTTTTAATACATAGTCCCATAGTTTTTTCAATGTAATGAGTGTGGTGGATGTTCTGCTAATAAAGTAATTAAAAAATGATCAGTATTGTCTTCTGTTCAAACGGGTTTTCATTGAAGCTTCTCCATCAGAAGCCCAGGAGAGATTCTGGCTTTCACTTCACTCTCGAAAGTGTAAATGTTTATACAGAATATATATATTTATAGCCACACACAAGCATGTTTTTCATAGATGTGCTGACATAAGTGAAAACTCTCACCCTAAGGTTAAAGCTTTTCCTGTTATCTTCAATAAGTAGAAGAAACACAGTAAAGCAGAAGAGGAACAACAATGGTTCTTCAGATTAATGGAGAATGTGTTATATATGGTTCTATATAGCACCAAAAAGGGTTCAGCTATTATTACGATGTCAAGCAACAACAGAGGAACCATTTTTGATGCTACCTAGAACCATTTACAACCCATTCTTCATCAATCTGAAGAACCATTTCACCATACAAAGAACCACATAAGCATGCAAATGGGTCTTGAGTGTTCATAGTTCCATATAAAACCAGAGTCTTTAAGACATCTTGAAGAATCATCTTTTTAAAAGTGTGTATTGGCAGATAATTTTGTTTATTTTTTGTTTATTATTTCTTAAAACAAGCAAAAACAACCACAGTAAAAAAATTCATAAAGTGGGCAAAGACATTTTAGTTTTTTTTTTTAAAGACATTTTTGACTTTTTTTCATGAATTTATTGTTTTCATGCTTTTTATTGTTTATTTGTATGTAGAATGTATTTGTTTATGGCAGGTGGAGGTCAGGTGACTGGCTGATGTTTCCCTTTTTGCATTAGAATTTTTCCCTCTTTCTAGCCTGGTGTTCTCTTTGATCTTGAAATTTCAAATGAATTATTAAAGAATGCAAATGCATATAAAATCAGTAACATTTTACTGATTATTTTGACACTATTATTGTATAATTGAATACATTTTAATTTAAATAAAGCAAGTCATAAGGCATCTAAATCTCTGTGTAAATGAAAAAGCAGTACTAGTGCACCAATTAGCAAATTAAAAGAGTAAATCTGAATTTGAATTTTTTTATTTTGAGCCAAAAATTGCATGTAAGAGTATGAAATTTACATTTAAATACATTCATTTTACATATTATATTTTAATTTTAATTTTGCTGCTGACGAGCTTCCATCAGACAACAACTTATGACAGGCTCAGGGAACAGAGCACAGAGCAGGTGTCGCTGTTCTACAGGATACTTTCCTGTAATGTCATTGTCTTACACTGCTATGATCTTCCACAAGGACGGTTCTTTCTTCTGGTCCTTTCAAACAACCAAGTATTGTTGTAATAATTAATGTTTATAGTTAAAACACTCCCAACTAAAATGATTATCTGTTTGACTTAATGGGTGAATAAATATTATGTGGTTAAATAGAGCTCCCAGCGCTTTTTTAGTTTTAGGAGGAGATTTTAACACTGTACCAGACAATAATCTTGACAGAAAACCACCAAGAAAAATGAAAAGCTTTCAGCTAGAAGTTAAACAGTTCTCTTCTTTCACATATTTTTTTTTAAACCAAACAAAAGCTTGGGATCTGAATAATCTTAGTCATTAGTGGAAGGACATTTTTATTTTAAAGTGTTTACATGATTGTGAATCATTTCAACCCCTAGCAGTCTTTGTTTTTGTTTGTTTTCATCATCTTTATGTGCAGTTCATTGTATATGTGTGTGATAAGCATAAGCTACATATTGTTATGCACGGTTTAAAAAAAAAGGAAAAAGAAAGATAAGAAGTCCTAAAACTGGAGTTCAAAAGTGTTGAAATGTATAAAAACAGGGATGACTGAGTCCATTTTATATATACTGTCAATGGCTGAAACCTACTAAACCATTTGAAGAAGAAAAAACCCAAACTCTGCTGAAAACAAACCAGATGGGAAAACAGCTTTAAAGTGGACTGAGGCCAGTGATCTTTTTACCTGAACAAAGGTCGTGTTCACACTTCAAAGCAAACAAAACTAAAGAATAAGTGTGATGAGCCGTAACCAAACAATGTAGGTGTGAAGGCGTCCTTAGTTAAGAAATATTCCTTTAACATTAGTTAGTTAGTGTATGACAGTAAGACCATATTGACCAGATTAGTGAGCTGCAGCTCCTCTCACTGAACACCAACTCACAGTGGTTTTACTGTGTGAGAAAAGTCCCGCCTCTCTGCTCAAATGGAGACTGTGATTGGTTCTGCAGCTGAGTTATTTTTAGTTTTGTGTCTATAAGTCAGAGATGTGCAGTTTAGAGAGAGCAGAGATTTTCTTTTTGATATAAGTATCTCAAAAAATTGATGGGGTATCGGTCAAATGCCCCTTGACCCCACACACACACCTGGCCCTGTCAATTCTGCTTCCTACAACAGTAAACGTTTTGAGCTATAACAACATTTTTCTTAAAAAAAAAAAATATATTGGATGGTAACGATGCTAAAGGGCAAATATAATATCAGTCATGCTTCAGTCTTTTTATTGGTTTTTTAGAAGTTACACATGACAGTCCAGAAAGGAGCAAGAATTACACAATTCATTTTATGTGCTGATCTTCATCTTTCACATTTTCATATCTAATGATTGTTTCATGACATAAATCATCAGACAGTCAAAGCGAATCAGCCTGTATTACCCCTATTAACCAGTTGACATTTCATGATGCTAATCTTACCTACACTGTGCAGTTTGTAAACACGTCTACATTTACTAAAGTATGGTGGCTTAGCTGTGACAGGTTCATATTTAAACACTTCATAAGGGGGTATCAGCACTTCAGCCTCCCCTGGATAGTCTGATATGTCTGCTATATCAGCACCGTAGCATGTAGTGATGATAAAACAGGTCTCTTTTCCAAAGTCTTCCAGTGTAGGATCAAGTGAAGAAGAAGCAAAACTACCAAATCGCACTAAGGTGTCCGTTATGTCGATCTCAGTGTTCGTGCGACGGTAAGTGGTTTGGCACTTGTACTGAGGACATTGTTTGGCATTGCGAGTTTGGATACCATCTGTCATCAGAAAGTGTAAAGAGATCAACCCAAAGTTGGTCATGTAGGTCCCTCTACCCTCACGCATTTTATCATTAAGTTCACTGTAAATGTTGTCTCTGGTGTACGCTCGAAGGGCTGTGTTTGTCAAGTTCTCCCTTGTTAAAGCAGAGTCTGATATATTTTCTAAACCAAAGTCTTTTTTGGCATCATTCCAATCAATGCTGAAATCCTCATTGGAGCTCAACTCTTTATTCAGTAACTGTTTAGTAACAAAACAATACATTGCTTCTTTGCATCCCATAAATTCATCATCAATGGAGTTGAGATATAAATTCATAGTGATCTGAAACCAAACAAAAGCCATTATGAACTCATTCATCTCATTATTAAAAAGAATGCTAATGATGCATATAATAGCTGCTACATGCCCAGCAGTCAGCATGTCATCTCAAGACACATTTGTAAAACGGAATTCCACCATTTTTTCAAAATATCTACATATTTCTATTGTTGAGATGAAAATAAAATCATTTTATTTGAAATGGTTGATGTAGAGACACAGATGTCTTTACAGTGGTGGTGATAGGAACCAGGAGTCACCCTGACCACAACACAAATATAAACACTTTATTTACTATCCAAAACCACCAGTGAACCTACATGAGTCTTCTGAGTTTATATGGAATGATGATAAAGGAAAAATGGTGGAAAATCTGAAAATAATACGTTTTCTTTGGGGACTATTTTGTTCCTCTACCATTCATTTTAAAAACAATGCATTTTAGGCCAATTTTTTTTAAAACTATCATAAAACAATGTCTCAGTCATCAGGCAGTGAATTCATAACCATTTCATGTAATAACTTTCTGTGAGGGAGCTTTAAGGGGTGGACGTCTGGTTCCTATCACCACCACTGTGAACAATTCTGACTCAGTAAGTTTATCTAGAACAGAGCGTTTCACACCAAACCACTCTGAATGAGTCTGTTAACATCTAAATTGTTTAATTGTACAAAAATGTAAGAGGTGGAATTCCTCTTTAAGCACCTTTCATTTTGTAATAGTTTCAAAATTTTATGGTAGTAAAATATGGTAGTCTCAGACTACAAATTAAAAAATATCAGTTTACAACATTCTTTAGGAACATCTGTGACAGTGAATAGCAGCCCTGCCGTTTCTTTTTGCTCTGGAGTCCGAAATAAAAAAAAGGTTCATCTTTGCATTAAAATAAACAATTTGGACAACATATATAAATTCCACTTCTTACCGCTGGAGCTGTGTGTACAGCGAGGATGAGGAGGATGAAGAGACGCATCATTGCAGTTGAGTTCAGCATTTTTATTATCTTCCTAAAGTGAACAGATACAGGTGGGCTTACAGGTGGTCTCACTGTAAGTAACAGTCCACAAGACAAACAGTGGTGTATTTTGAACTCACTTACTTTGGCTGTTGTACATGTAAAAGTATAAGAAATAAAATTAAGAAACTAATAAAGAGCTATAAAAGCTCACAGGACTCAGCAACAGTGATTTCAGTTGAAGACAACATGGCTGATAAATAGTGACCCATGAACAGAGTCTGAATCTGGTTTCTCTAATATCGTCTTCAGTTTAGCTGAGATTTGGTGTCTGAGAGGAACATTTCATACTGATTACATCATTTTATTATTCAGCAAATCATTTAGTTTCCAAATACTGTGTGAACTAATTTTCACCTACAAAATCAAAAGAACATGTCATTTGACCAGGGGTGCCCAAACTTTTGCACATGACAGAATTTCTATATGAAACATGTGAAATGTTCAGTCTTACCTTTTGATCTGGTAGAAGCTGCTTCTGCTCCACTGAGCTCTCTGGGTCTTTATAAGACACTGACAGCTTGACGTGTTTCAGGAATTTGCAGGAAATGACTTCACATTATGATTTTTTTTTTTTGTTTCCTTTTTTTATTGCTCTGAAAAATCTTTGCTTTCAGTTAATGATGTTAAAATAGGGCTATCTTTACACATTAGAATAGAAAAATAGAAATATTCAATATTTGATAATATTTAATAATAATTTAAAATTCTGCTAGGTGTGTGGAATTTGTGTGTGTGTGTGTGTGTGTGTGTGTGTGTGTGTGAGAGAGAGAGAGAGAGAGAGAGAGAGAGAGAAAGAGAGCAAGAGTGAGAGTCAGTTTTTAAAGTTTTTAAACATGATAACATGAAAATGAAAAAAAATTAAAAGTGTTATGATTGAGTTTAATTACAGAAATGAGTAAAAGTACTTTCCTTTATATTTCTATTATATACTTTTAATGAGAGGACACAAAGGTCAAACTTTGATCCCAGCACAGGTCAGCACACTGGTAATTTTGGTTGATTGATAAGTTGTCTATGGGGTAAAATAAAAAAAAAAGCTTTTTTTAAAATGATCTTTTAATAATAATTATTGTCCAAAATATAGGGTCTGTTTCCTGGACTAAACTGCAATGACAGTTATTTCTCCATTAGAAAAGTCATAAGTTTAGTCTTAGTTGTTATCTGGTTCTGGGAAAACTGGCCTTTAGACACAGAAACTGTATCCATAACCATTTAATCCTTATAACTGTGTAAATATGTGATTTCCCAGGCTTATTAAAGTGTACTATTCAGTTACTTTATGGAAATAAACTGGCTGAATTATCTTTAAGTTATATTGTAGAAGAATGGAAGTCTGGACCTGCCAACCGCTCCTGACCATTTAAGGGGATTAACTCTGCATTGTTTATTGTTTAATTGAATTGTGTAATTGAACTGCTTATTACTTAGTGAATCTTATCGAGTGCTGCCCAAAGTGGGATTGTTCTGCTGTTGAGTCTTAGCTCCTCTAGACCCTGATTTCTATTAAAGTAGTCTAGGAAGTCTGGAATCTGGTGGACTATATAAATAAATTTTCATTTTATTCATGGTTCCAGGTTGCATTGCTTCCAAAGGCCCTGGAGATCTTGGTAGGATCTATGGTGTCATGAACGCTGCTGAGATCCAGAACATCAGTTTCCAGAGTAAAATGTAGCTGCTTCTGCCAGGAGACTAAAAACTGATGCCTGATCTTCTTTCAGGACGATGATCTAAAGCCATCCTCAAAAATGACTCATGACTCACATTAACAATGTAACATTGTCAGATCAGTAGCAGTAAAAACTACTGATGGACAGAATCATGGGTTATATAACAATTATAATGTTGAGTTGTGATAATCACCTCTAACACGAGATTCTGATGAACCTAGAGATCTACATGATAACACATTACAGTTCTACACACCTTAACACTGTCATACGCAGTTGAGAGACAAAGTTTGTGGAGCTTTTAGGATTTTGTGGATTTCTGTCTAAACAGCTCCTAAAGTGAGAGAATTTCACTCAGAAGTTTGAGGAGGAATCTGAAGAGGAAACCAGCCGTTTATCCAGATCTCTGGAGCAAAAACAAAATTTCGCTCTTGTTTTGGGCTCTACTCAGGTGCAAAGTTTTATTGTGGGTAATAATAATACATTTATTAAATTAGTAAATTTAAATTAGTAAATTTCATTTTTCAGGAAGGCTTTAGATCACTGTCCTGGTGGAAGAGTGTGTTGAATATTCTGCTAATAAAGAAATTCACAAATGATCAGTTTTGTCTTCTGCTCAAATATGTTTTTATTGGAGCTTCTCCATCACGATCCCAGGATCGATTCTGGCTTTCACTTCACTCTCGAAAGTGTAAATGTTTATACAGAACATATATATATATATATATATATATATATATATAGTCAAACATAAGCATGTTTTTAATAGATATGCTGACATAAGTAAAAACCCTCGCCATAAGGTTAAAGCTTTTCCTGTTATCTTTAGAAAGCAGAAACACAGTAAAGCAGAAGAGGAACAGCCCAGGACCCTGACTGTAAACTGAGGTATGGTGAAATGGTTCTTCAGGTTAAAGGAGAATGTGTTGTATATGGTTCTATATAGCACCAAACAGGGTTCAGCTATTATTACAATGTCAAGCAACAACAGAAGAACCATTTTTGATGCTACCTTACAACACATTCTCCATCAATCTGAAGAACTATTTCACTTTAAGAGTGTATATTGGCAGATAATTTTATTTGTTTCAAGCATTATTTCTTAAAACAAGCAAAAACAATCACAGTAAATAATAATAAATCTATATAATTCATACATTTTTGTAACGTTTTTTATGAATCTATTGTTTTCATGCTTTTTATTATCTATTTTTGTGTAGAATGTATTTGTTTATGGCAGGTGGAGGTCAGGTGACTCACTGATGTTTCCCTTTTTGCATTAGAATTTATCCCTCTTTCTAGCCTGGTTTTTTTTAGAGAGTGCAAATGCATGTAAAATCAACCACATTTTACTGATAACTGTGACACCATTATTGTATAATTTAATACATTGTCATTAAAATAATTTATTATTGCATAACATAATATATTTCAATTTGAATAAAGCTACTCATAAAGCATCTAAATCTCTGTGTAAATAAAAAAAGCAATACTAGTGCACTAAATTTGAATTTTAAATTTGATTTTTTTTTATTTTGAGTCCAAAATTGCATATAAGAGTATGAAATTTACATTTAAATACATTTTCTTTTTACATTTTATATTTTAATTTTAATTTTGCTGCTGATGAGCTTCCATAGGACAACTTAAAAGGCTTAAGGAACAGAATACACAGCAGATGTCGCTGTTCTACAGCATATTTTCCTGTAATCTCAATGTCTCACGCTGTTATGATCAACTACAAGGACAGTTCAGTCTTCTGGTCATTTCAAACAACCAAGCATTAGCTGCAATAATTAATGTTTATGGTTGTAACAATCCCAACTACAATGATTATCTGTTTGACTTAATGGGTGAATAAATATTATATTGGGTAAATAGATTCTAACACTACCAGACAACAATCTTGACAGAAAACCACCAAGAAAGACGTCAACTAATAAACACCATGTGCTCGATTTATGGAGAGAGAAATATCCACTAAATGGAGCACTGAAGATTTGTCTAAGCAATCTTGCATAGATTAATAGCTTATTTCTCGTCAGAGTATTGATTATGATAGATTTTGTGTAAATATACATGCCACACCACTGAATGATCACAAGGCGATTTTATTAACATTGATTTCTCCTCAGAATCTCCAATTCCTAAAGCTTTCAGCTGGAAGTTAAACAATTCTCTCCTTTCACATTATTGTCTTAATCCAAAGCCAGTGCTTTAATAATTTTAGTCATCGGTTGGAGCAGCAGAAGGACATTTCTATTTTAAAGATTTTACTTCATTGTTTATTATTTTGACTCCATGCAGTCTTTTTGATTTTGTCTGTTTTCATTGTGCATCTTTATGTGCAGTTCATTGTGTTAGGAAAGTTAGGAGCTAGGGGCAGATACTGACTTTCATGTTGGAACCACATGGGGGCGCCAACCACCTCACATATGCCTTTATTAATTGAAATGGTGCTCAGCTGGGTGGTGGAGACCAACGGCGGGAAAACAGGGTGAACCTGCGGATGTCTTTCTCTCTCCCTCTCTCTCTCTCTCTTATGCCCTCGTTCCCCTTCTTGGACTCCTATTGTATATATTTTGGATTTTTGTCGAGCACCCATTCCACTGACTGATAAAACTTGAACACTATCACAGTTTGAGTTGGCCTTCGGTGGGGGATTTCCAACTAGACTTAGACATACACTTTTACTTAGGCTTATGTTTCACGCTAAATCGCAACACGTAGGGACAGCGGGCCTTGGTTACAGTCAGGACGAGAATATATTAATTAGACCCTAGACAATTTGCCATTTCTTTCGGCCTTAGTGTTTCCTGAGCTCGTAACAATTGTATATGTGTGTAATAAACATAAGTTATGTATTGTTATGGACTGTTTTGAGACAAAGCAAGACCCTTCAATCTGCGAGGAGATGCGACCCCTGGGCAGAAAGTGTTTTGTGATGTTGTCCGTACAGCTGGAGGAGGTTCATACTGAGCACTTGTAAAATTAGATAATAAACTTTATGCTCATTTAAACCATTTACAGTTTACTGCATTGTTCTGTAATGATTTACAAGTGAAATAAATCTTTTTGAAATGTATAACAGCAGTGTTGAAATATGTATAAAAAAACAGAGATGACTGGGTCCAGTTTAAATATGCTGTTAATGTGTGAAACCAACCAAACCACATGAAAAAAAAAAAAATACAAAAACCCAAACTCTGCTGAAAACAAACCAGAAGGATTTTTTTTTTTTTACCTGAACACAGGTCAAGTGCTGACACATTAAAAAGGACCAAACTATAGAAAAAGTGTGATAAGCCGGCACCAGACAAGGTAGGTATGAATGCAAACGTAGCTATTAAATATTCAACTAGCATTAGTTAGTTACTGTATGGCAGTAAGAGTGTTTTTACCAGATTAGTGAGCTGCAGCTCCTCTCACTGAACACCAACTCACAATGGTTTTACTGTGTGAGAAAATCCCACCTCTCAGCTGAAATGGAGACAGTGATTGGTTCTGCAACTGAGTTCTTTTTTAGTTTTGTATCTATAAGTCAGTGCTGTGTGCAGTTTAGAGAGAACAGAGATTTTCCTTTAGATGTAAGCGTTCTTAAAAAGTGGTGGAGTATCGCCCCAGTACTCTGAAAAGTGGAGGGTCAAATGCCCATTGCCCCCCCACCCGACCCCATCAATTATGTGTCCTCCAACAGCAAACTTTTTGAACAATGACATTTTTCTTTGGGTGGAAACGTAGCTAAAGTAAAGGACAAATACAATCACACCGCTTTAGTCACGCTTCAGTCTTTTTATTCATTTTTGTAGAAGTTACACATGACAGTCCAGAAAGGACCAAGAATTACAGAATTCATTTTGTGTGCTGGTCTTCATCTTTCACATTTTCATATCTAATGATTGTTTCATGACATAAATCATCAGACAGTCAAAGCGAATCAGCCAGCGTTAACCTTATTAACCAGTTGACATTTCATGATGCTAATCTGACCTACACTGATCAGTTTGTAAACACGTCTACAGTCACGTTTAAATTCTTCTGGAATATCCGAGTCCTTTATATCTGGGTCCTGTATGAACAGTTCGTAAGGGGGTATCAGCACTTCAGCTTCAGGTGGAAGCACTGATACGTCTGATATATCAGCACCGTAGCATGTAGTGATGATAAAACAAGTCTCTTTTCCAAAGTGTTCCAGTGTAGCCTTGAGTGAAGAAGAAGCAAAACCACCAAATCGCACTAAGGTGTCTGTTAGGTCAATCGTAGCCTTTGTGCGACGGTAAGTGGTTTGGCACATGCCCTGAGGACGTTGTTTGGCATTGCGAGTTTGGATACCATCTGTCATCAGAAAGTGTAAAGAGATCAACCCAAATGTGTTCGTATAGCTGCCTCTACCCTCACGCATTTTATTATTAAGGTCACTGTAAATATTGTTTCTGGTGTACGCTTGAAGGGCTATGCTTCTCAAGTTCTCCCTTGTTAAAGCAGTATTTTCTAAACCAAGGCGTTTTTTGGCAGCATTCCAATCTGTCTTGAAGTTCTCATTGGAGTTCAACTCTTTGTCCAGTAACTGCTTAGTAACCCGATCATACATTTCTTCTTTGCATCCCATGAAATCATCATCAATGGAGTTGGGATATCCAGTCATAGAGATCTGAAACCAAATAAAATCCAATATAAACTCATTAATCATATTTTTCATATGAATAATAATAATTGTGCATAATATCTGCTACATGCCCAGCAGTTAGCATGTCATCTCAAGACATTTGTAAAGTGGAATTCCACCATTTTTTCAAAATATTTGCAAAATTCAATCCTTGAAGTGTAAAAAAAATATTTTATGTAAAATGGTTGATTGTGGAGACTCCGTCACTCTCAGACACTGTCTTTACAGTGGTGGTGATAGGAACCAGGGGTACTATCCAAAACCACCAGTGAAGCCACAGTAATTTGTATATGTATGTTGATGATGATAAAATTACGTTTTCTTTGAGGTCTATTTTGTCCTGCATATATGCCTCCATTGTTAATTAAAAAAAAATCATTTTGGGCCAAAATCCTCTGAAAACTATCCTAAAACAGTGTCTCAGTCATCAGGCAGTGAATTCATAACCATTTCATTTAGTAACTTTCTGTGAGGGAGCTTTTAGAGGTGGACATCTGGTTCCTATATATCAGAGCTTTTAACACCAAACCACTCTGAATGACTTCATTTACATCTTAATTATTTAATTATGCAGAAATATAAAAGGTGGAAATCCTCTTTGAGCAACATCTATGATTTTGTCATAGTTTCAAAATGTCACTGTAGTAACTGCAGTCTCAAACTACAAATTTAAAAGCATCAGTTTACAGCATTCTCTAGGAATATCTGTGACGGTGATAGCAGCCCTACCTTCATTCCAGGAGACATTCGGCGCCTTGCTTTGCTGTTTTGCTCTGGCGTCTGAAAAAAAAAGTTAAATCTTTGTCTGCATTAAAACAAATCATTTGAAACACATTTATAAATTCCACTTCTTACCGCTGGAGCCGTGTATACAGCGAGGATGAGGATGATGAAGAGACGCATTATTGCAGTTGAGTTCAGCATCTTCATTATCGTCCTAAAGTATGAAAATAGTATTGAACTCAGTATTTGAACTCAGATGTTAAGCACTTATTTTGGCTGTTACTTGTAAATGTAGAAGTGCAAGAAACACAAAATCATAAGAAACTATAAAAGCTCACAGCACTTGGCGACACTGATTTCAGCTGAAGACAACATGGCTGATAAATAGTCACCCATGAACAGAGTTCTGTAATATTGTCTTCAGTTTAGCTGAGATTTGCTGTCTAGGAGGAACATTTCATATTGATTATGTCATTTTACTGTTCAGCAAATCATTTAGTAACCAAATACTGTGTGAACTAATTTTCATTTAGAAAATCAACAGAACATGTCATTTGACCAGGAGTACCCAAACCTTTGCAAATTATAAGAAACACATTAAATGATCAGTCTTACCTGTTAATCTGGTAGAAGCTGCTTCTGCTCCACTGAGCTCTATGGGTCTGTATAAGACACTGACAGCTTGACAGGTTCCAGGAATTTGCATGAAATGACATCACATGGTGATCATTTTCTTATGTCCTTTTTTTCATTTTCTCTGAAAAAGCCTAAATGTTTGCTTTCAGTTGCTTATGGTAAAAATAGGGTTATCTTACACTTTCGAATAGAAAAATAGAATATAGAGAAATAGAGCAAGAGAGTGAGAGTCAGTTTTTAATTTTTTAAAAAAACATGATAATATGAAAATGAAAAAGAAGAGTTTCATTATTTTATAGAAATGAGTAAAAGTATTTTCCTCTAAATCAGTATTGGTCTATTACACAGTACTGATCCAAAAACACACAGGTCAAACGTAGATCCCAGCACAGGTCAGCGCATTCTTAACTTCTTTGATGAGTTATTTATGGGGAAAAATAAAAAGTTCTTTTTAAATGGTCTTTTAATAATTGTTACTGTTTAAGCTAAAATAAATATAGGGTAGGTTTCTTGGACTAAAGTCCAATGCCATGGTGTTTCTCAATTAGACATATCATTAGTTTAGTCTTAGTCCTAATCTGAGTCTGGGAAAACTGGCCTGTAGACTTAGAAACTGTATTCATAACTATTTAATCCGTATAACTGTGAACATGTGTAATTTCCCAGGCTTATTAAAGCATAGTATTCAGTGACTTTATGGAAAGCGATATAATCTGTCTGAATTCTTTTTAAGTTGTAGAACAATGGGAACCTGGACCTGCTGACCGCTCCTGACCATTTAAGGTAGTTCATTCTGCATTGTTATTGATTAACTTCAATTATTTAATTGAATTGCTTATTACTTAGTGAGTCTTATCTTGTGCTGCCCAGAGTGGGATTGTTCTGCTGTTGAGTTTTGGCTCCTCTAGACCCTGATTTTTATTAAAGAAGTCTAGGAAGTCTGGAATCTGGTGGACTCTATAAATATTAATTTTCATTTTATTCATGGTTTCAGGCTGCACTGCTTCCAAAGACCCTGGAGATCTTGGTAGGATCCATGGTGTCAAAAACACTGCTGAGATCCAGAACATCAGTTTCCAGAGTAAAATGTAGCTGTTTCTGCTAAGAGATTAAAAACTGATGCTTGATATTTCAGCACAAATGACTCATGACTCATAACAAAAAATAGCCATAAAATTCAAAGTATTCAGTTTAGTGGCAGAAAAAACTAATGATGGACAGAATCGTGGGTTATATTGACCTTAGATATGAAAAATTCAGACCATTATTATGCTGAGCTATGATAATCACCTCTAACACGAGATTCTGAACAAGATGAACCCAGAGATTTACATAATAACACACTACAGGTCTGAATGTTCAGATTGAATACATATAAGCTATGTTCACATTACAAGCCTCATTGCTCAAATCCGATCTCTCTGTCAGGATGGTTCACACTCGTTTAGGTAAGTGATTCAAATCTGTCATTAATGTGAAGGAACCGGTCTCCTGAAATGACCCGCATGCGCACATCCTATTCAGTAACGTCACGTGAATGAGTCACATGTGTCACGTGCATCATCAGCAAACAAACAATCAGAACGAGCCTTCGCTGTGAAGATAATTAACTCTGATCAGCTCTCAGCTGTTCATTATTAGAGCGAGACGAAGGTGAAAAAAGTGAGATGTGTTGCTTTTCGACCGGTGCTGCTGTCAAGGTACCGTTGAATTATGGCGCACGCGCAGTGGAAAAAAGTACATAAATTCCGATCTGAGCGTTCACATTAAGGTCACATGGCCACAAATTAGATAAGTATCCAATCTAGGACCACATATGAAAGTGACTCAGGTTGAATTTGAAAAGATCAAATTTGGTGTCCACACAGCCCTGAAAACATCAGATCTGAGTCACATTAGGGCAAAAAATTGGATTTGTGCCACTTCAGCCTGGTAATGTGAACGTAGCCATGTAGTCACACACAAGCATGTTTTAGATGTGCTGCCATAAGTGAAAACTCTCCCCATAAGGTTAAGGTCTTTCCTGTTATCTTCACAAAGCAGAAGAAACAGAGTAATGCAGAAGAGGAACAACCCAGGACACTGACTGGAAACTGTAACATCCTCAATACTCATACTTCTACTCATTTTTCTAAGAATTTATCTAGACATTCGCTCATATGGTTTCCTGATCTTTTCTGAGCTAATATTCCAGAGCATACTGTTTTTGTTCAGGGCCTTAACTGTAGACCACAAAACCAGTCAGGACAGAGTCAGCCTGTCAGAACATAATGGTCACACAGGGACAGTATAATGGAGTTTAAATCACCAATCACCACTTTCCTCAATCCTTATTAACAATAAGGCAAAATACACGCATAGGAATAAAGGCAATATGACGAAATGAAACACTATTGAACATCAGCATAGTCAAATTCACTGTCAGGGATGAAAATGCAGCAGGAAGTGTTCAGAACATGGCACACACCTCCCTTTGCAGTGTCAAGACATCTACAACTTTTCTACTTTCCATTAACTAATTTTATGGCTGAACTGGTTTCATTGGTAAATTTCTGTGTAGATTAGGGATCAGGGTCTTGTCGTGGCAGAGAGGCTAAGAGCTAAGTCATCTGGAGCAGTATGCTCCTGGTAGGGTCTCCCAAGGTCTGGAGTGAAGACTCAGACTAACTTGATCCAAAATCCCCCCATGTTTAAGAGACACAAAATACCATGTACCCTGCATGGGAGAGGGTTACTGGGACCTACCCCTGGAGCCAGGCCTGGGGGTAGTGTTCCTTGGTGAGTGCCTGGTGGCCAGGCAGCCCATGTAACCTGGCCAGGCTCAGCCCAAAAAGGCAATGTAGGGGGACTTGGCAGCATGGACCCCTGTGGCAGAAACTGGTTCCTTAGCATGTGGAACATAACCTCGCTGGGGGGAAGGAGCCGGAGCTTGTGTGGGAGGTTGAGAGGTGCCAACTAGATACATTTGGGCTCACCTCCACTCACATTGTCAGCTCTCAATCCATACCCCTTAATAGGGGTTGGTCCCTCTCCTACTTAGAAGTTGCACAGGGTAAAAGGTGCCAAGGTGGTGTGAGGATACTCACAAGCCCCAGGCTGGCTGCCATGGAGTTGTTTTTTGTCCCAGAGGACGAGAGGGATGCCTCAATGCGAATTAAAATCACAGGGAGGAAACTCTGACTGTTGTGTGCACCAAACAACAGTTCAGAGTATTTGGCCTTCTTGAAGCGAGTTTGTGGGGTTCTGGAAAGGGCCCTACCTCCAGACTCTATAGTCTTGCTGGGAAGCTTCAGTGCTCATGTTGGCAATGTTGGCAATGACTGGGAAACCTGGAGGGGGGTAATCAGAAAAAACAGCTTGTCCAATCTAAACCCAAAGGGTGAATTATTATTGGAATTCTGTGCTAGGCATGTATTGTCCATAACAAACACCAAGTTCAAACACAAGCATGTTCATAAATGTAATTGGTAGCAGAACACCTTGGGTCAAAGGTCAATGATCGACTTTGTTGTTTCATTTGACTTGTGACCATATTTCAATGGTCAACGTGTGAAGAGAGGTGCTGAGTTGTCAAGCAATCATCATCTGGTGGTGAGTTGGATCATATGGCAGGGAAGACTGGTGATTAGACCTGGTAGACCCAAGTGAATAATAAGGGGGTTTTACAGAGGCTGGCAGAGGCTATATACAGGAGAACTTTTCTCATTTGCTGGAAGAGATAGGGGACATGAAGTCTAAATGGACCTCCATTGTGGAAGCTGCCAGGCATAGCTGGGGCAAAAAGCTTGTTGGTGCCTGTCAGGACAGCAACCCAAGAACCCCCTGGTGGGCACCAGTGGTGAGGAAGGCCATCAAGCTAAGAAAGAAGCCTTTAGGGACTTGTTGGCCTGGTGGACTCCCAACAGATAGGTACCGATGGTTGAGAAAAGGCAACAACAGGCCATGGAAAAAGACTTTTGGCTGGCTTCAAGGAGGTTCTAGACAGCTCAAAGGTGGTCATAGTGGCTTCACTCAAGCCGTACTGAGCAGGGATGGAGACAGTAAGACTTCAAATGAGGATATTGTCGGTAACTCGTAAACCTGACAGACATACCGCCTTCATGGGAGTCAGGGCCAGAAACTCCATTTCCCTGGTGGAGGTCACTGAGGTAGTTGGTTAGCTCCTCAGTGGCAAGGCACTGGGGGTGGATGAGATTTGCTCAGAAATGCTTAAGGCTCTGGATGCTGTGGGGCTGTCATGGCTGACATGCTTCTGCAATGTCGCATGGACCTCATGAACAGTACCCTTGTTCTGGCAGACTTTGGTGGTGGTGCCTATTTTTAAGAAAGGGGATCAGAGAGTGTGTGCCAATTACCGGGGTATCACACTGTTCAGCCTTCCTGGGAAAGTTTATGCCAAGGTGCTGGAAAGGAGACTCCAACTGATAGTCAAAGCTTGGATTGAGGAGGAACAATGCAGATTCCATCCCGGCAGTGGAACAATGGATCAGCTTTTCATCCTCACGCAGATTGCTGAGGGGGCATAGGAGTTTGCCAACCCAGTCTTCGTATGTGTTGTGGACTTGGAGAAGGCTTACAACCATGTTCCCTGAGATATTCTGCTGTAAGTCCTCTGGGAGTATGGGGTGCTGGGCCACTACTCCAGGCCATTCACTCTTTTGTACTCCCAGAGTGAGAGTGGTGTCCATATACTCCGCATTAAGTTAAGCTCATTCAGTGTGAGTGTTGGTTGTGCCACTCCTGGAGACAGAGTGTCAAGGCATAGCTGAGGTCAGGAGGGCATTATGTGTGGAGTTCAGAGGGTGGTGTCTCTGCTTTTTGCAGATGATGTCCTTTGGGCTCCATCACATGGATGCCTCCAGTGCTCACTGGAGCAGTTTGCAGCTGAGTGTAAAGTCGTTGATATGTGGATCAGCACCTCCAAGTTTAAGTCCACGATTTTATCCCAGAAAAGAATGGCATTCCCACTCTAGGTAAGGGGAGAGGACCTGACTGAATGGAAGATTTTAAGTTTCTCGGGGTCTTGTTCATAAGTCATGGGAAAAGGAACTGTGAGATTGGCTGCAGGCTGGAACAGGAGGCAGCAGTAATGCAGTCACTGTATCAGACTGTAATGGTGAAGAGGGACCTGAGTCATAAGGCAAAGCTCTCTGTTTACCGGTTGGTCTACATCCCAACGCTCTGGCTATGGTCATGGGCTTTAGATAGTGAACAAAAGAATGAAATTGGGGATACAAGCAGTGGAAATGAGCCTGCTTTCTTTGCAGGGTGAAGGACTACAATCTACTTTAAAGGGTGACCAGCTGGGTCATCCGGGAGGAGCTCCAAGTAGAGCTGCTTCTCCTCCACATTAAGAGGAGCCAGTTTAGGTGTTTTGGGCATCTTATTTGGATGCCCCCTGGCTGTCCCCCAGTGGAGGTTTACCAGGCATAACCTACTGGGACAAAACCCCAAGACGCTGGCTGACACTCATGTGTGATAAAAACAGTGGCAATAGATGTCCACGCAGGACATTACAGTCCTACCCGTTTTCTTTTATATTTTTTTTGCTTTTGTAACTTCAGTTTTGGTCAGTAAAATATTTTCGAGAAGGGACGTATCTCAGCTCCGAAGTGTGCAACATAGTGTGAAAGCCCTGATTCTTAACAACTGAGAACTGGCATGCAGACTGCAGGTCACTTAGCAACGCAGTCTCGCCTAGCTAGCAGCTAATGTAAAGGCAAAGAGAGAGATTTAGCTAAGATGAACATTCGGAGAGGAATGGACTTATTTGCATTTATAAGCACTACAGTTGGTTTCCTGGAACGTTAAATCTGCAATGCGAGACTGTCACACTTTTAAGTTGCGAAGATGAAGTCAGCTTCTCTTTCGAATTTTCCCTTTCCACCTTTAATGGTGCCGCATTTACGTTTGGCACCTCAGGCAGAATTTAAGGTGGAACGGGATAATTCGAACAAGAAGCTGGAGAATAAGATGCTGACTTCACACTCATAAAACAGTCGAATATTGAGAGACATTTTACAAGAAACTGATGTACTTTTGTATAAAAGTTTCTTGGTGGAGATGGAAGGAAAGCGGCTATAGCTAAAGCTTAAAGCAGAGCAAAGTAAATCTGCGTTTTCATTTATATTTTTAACCTATTCTCTTCTTAACATTTGGGTTGTCCACTCCTGACCTAACCTAGCTTTTAATGCAGAGGGTGCCGGTCGGATTTTTCGCTCATCCATTTGTGTTTTTGTTATGTGCCACCACAGACTGTCCAGGCGCCGCACTTCCACACTTCCAAGTTCCACCTGTTCCGTCAACATTATGTTATAAAATTAATATTTAGAAAAGCGATTTTTGACGTTTGTGAAACAATTCAGAATTGTCCACTTCCGCATCATGATGCATCTAAGAATCCATTTTTCCCCCACCCCTATGCATATATATGTCAGCACTTATATCTATGTGCATTTTCAATCTTGCTTTTTCAGTTATTAAACTGTCTGGCCTGGTTGCTCCATTTGACTTACTGATTGAGCCACCTGACTAATTTCAAATTAAACAGGCATCTACTTAGACACCTGCACAAGCATTTGTCCTTGAACTTGAATTTATACTTATATTTCTTTCAATAGTTTAAGATTATTATCATAATTCACTGAGTCGAGGTTTACTAAATTTGTGACCTAGGCATGGCACCTTGAAGGTCACTTGGGGTCTTTTTTATGATGCGATACCTGGCCTCTCTTTTGTAAAAGCATGTCAAAATAAAAGTCATTTGTTTTTGGTTGTGCCATCTGACATTTGAGGAAGTAAAAACTTGTGGAGAATTTTTTTTCAATGAGCTGAGCACTTTTAACATTGCCTTATTTTACAACATGTTTTTTATTCAGAATTATATGTAACTAAATTAGCTTTTTGATTGTTTACTTAATCAACATATATGGTTGGACAGTGTGGCATGCACCCACCCTCCAGGCCCAGATGGCGGCTGCGAGAGCCTGCCGGAAGGCAGAGCCCAAACACTGAGCGGAACCCTGGCGAGGATGGCGGGGAGAGAGCCACGAGTGGGTGGGGGACGGACGTACAAAGCCCGAGCTCCGCCAAGGGGCGAGAGTGACGAGAGTGACGCCAGTGATGGCGGAAGGAGGACGACGACGGTGCCGGCCACAAGACACACGAGGGCAAGGAGCAAGTCCTGAGCTCCACTGCAAGGGCCTCACCCCCTGTTTCCTCTCATTCCCTCTTGGCTCAGGTGCTCAGCGCCTTTTAAAAAGAGCAGAGAGGGAACAGAGAGAGAGAGAGGGACGAGCAGCAGCAGTCTGAGAGACTAAGTGAAGAGCTGAAAAGCTCGAGTGAAGAAAATGACTGAAAAGTCTAGCTAGAAGCCACTGGAAAGTGGTCAGCTTAGCGTAGGTTTTGTTTCTGGTCTGTAAATAAAGTAAATGGCTGCTGCAAATCTTAACCCTGCCTCCAGCGTCCTCCTTGTGCCCAGGGTAGCACAAGGCGTGCTACAGACGGTTACACCAACTGTGACTTTTGGAGGCAAAAAGAAACTGAAATGAATTTTATAAGGATACACTGAAAATAAAAGAGATATTGTTGAATAATTTGGTATATGTCATGTATTTATTAAATTATTTTTTGGAAAAATAAAAGACAAAAAAAAACATGTCATGTGAATGACCCAGGTAGTAACATACAAGCATGTTTATCTTAGATATGCTTACATGAGAGCAGAAAGCAGAAGAAACACAGTAAAGCAGAAGAGGAACAACTCATTAGTCTGACTGGAAGCTGAGAATTTCAAAAATGGTCATTCTTCGAAGAATTCATCAAGACATTAGCTCATATGGTCTCCTGACCTTTTCTGACCTAATGTTCCAGAGCATACTGGTTTTGATCAGGGCCTTAATTGTTGATCACAAAACGAGTCAGGACAGAGTCAGCCTGTCAGAACATAATGGTTACATGTGGACAATGTAATGGAAAATTAAAATGTATTTGTATAGTCCACCAGACATCTTCCTAGACCACCTTTATAGAAATCTGGGTCTAGAGGAGCCAAGACTCAACAGTGGATCAGTCCCACTCTGGGCAGCACTGGATAAGATTCACTAAGTAATAAGCAATTCAATTAAGTAATTAAATTAAGCAATAAACAATGCAGAATCAACCCCCTCAAATGGTCAGGAGCGGTCAGCAGGTCCAGGCTTCCATTCTTCTATACCTTAAAAATAATTCAGCCAGTTTATATTGCTTTCTATAAAATCACTGAATTGTACAGAGTTATAGGGATTAAATGGTTATAGATACAGTTTCTGTGTCTAAAGGCCAGTTTTCCCAGAGCCAGATTATGACTGTCTAAAATAATGGTATTTCTAATGGTATTTCTAAATAACACTTGCATTGGACTTTAGTCCAGGAAACTGACCCTATGTTCATTTTATCGTAACTCTTGTGTGGTGTTGGGGTCTGTGGGACCCGTTTGCAATGTGTACCAAAAGAAAAATTAAGTGATTTATTATTGTTTCAACCTCGAACGTCTTGGCCTTGGCTCATTTTCTGTGAAGAACATATAAACGAATACATTTTCATTGACTTCACACTGTATACCCCCCCTCTGTTCTCCTGAGCCAGATTCAGGAGGAGGAGGCTGGTGTTCCTTCAGCCCACGGACCCACAGAACATCCACCTGCAGAAGCTGAAGTAAGTGTGAGATGCTGTTGCATGTGTTATGTCTGACTTTCTTACATTGACCAAATGTAATGTGTGTGTGTGTGTGTGTGTGTGTGTGTGTGTGTGTGTGTGTCTGTGTGCGTGAGACAGAGAGAGAGAGAGAGAGAGGGAGATGTGAGAAAAATTCCTGATCAAAGTACTTTCATCATTCTAGGTTGCGGCCAGTTGCAACAAACAGAAGCGCTGTGAGGTTTGTGGACCCAAGATGGACAGAAGGACAAGCGTACATGCATCATGTGCAAGAAAAACATATGCTGTGTGTTCAGTGGGGCTGGTGTGCTGTATAGACTGTATCTGTTCAATGCTGCTGATGTTTTTCAGACTAATATAAATGTGTTTATTTTCTTAGCATTGCTTCATTAAGATTTGTTCAAAATAAAAGTTTTTTTTTTTTTTTGCATCTTGTCACAAAAAATTGATTGCACTATTGTTTACAGATATGAACTAACAGAGGTAAATGGTAAATATTAACCATGTATGCTGTCTTTATTGCTTGTAATTGGGATAAACATCTGGTATTTTCACATTAATGGTTATGGCTGAATTGATTTAAAAACCTAATTCCGCTGTGGGTCCACCAGACCTGCAAACATTGGTTGAGTAACAAACATGAACAGCACACAAGGGTTAAACAGTAACAATTATTAAAAGATAATTTAAAAAGAACTCTTTATTTTTCCCAATAAATAACTCATCAAACCAGTTAAGAATGCACTGACCTGTGCTGGGGTCTGTAATTATACTCAATCATAATATATTTTTTTCATTTTTCAGTTTCAGGTCATCATGTTATTTATAAAAACATTAAACACACACACACACACATACACACACACAAACACACACACACACACACACACACACCAAACGTTAAATGTAACTAAAAGCAAATAACTTGAAAAAGAAGGAAACAAAACAAAACAAATTCATTTCATGCAAATTCCTGAACACATCAAGCTGTCAGTGTCTTATAAACACCCCAGAAAACTCTGAGGATGCCACACAAGGCTGCGATCAAAATAACAGACACCTTTGTGCGATTTGGTAGTTTTGCTTCTTCGTCACTGTTTACAAACTGATCAGCGAATGTAAGAAGAGCAACCTGAAGTGTAAATATGTTTGTATAAAAATATGTTTTAAAATATTTTGGTAAAATCTGTTCTACATCTCAAAAGCTTGGCTAGATGGCATTTACTTGTTGGACTATATTTATTAGATGCTTAAGAAAACCTATTTTTGTTTATTTACTGTATATATTCTGTATTTACTATTATATATAATTAGTAATAAGAACCATGTTTAACAACTTACATGAATGTAAAATATCTTTATTGTGCAGAACAGCTGAAAACACAGAGCTGTACAGTGAACCGATAAACCTGTGGTGTTTACACATCAGCACACAGCATCTTCTCTGGCTCAAAAACGGAGGTAAATGTTGTTTCACATCCAAATTTCTCAAGTCGTTTGTCTCATATGTGCATCTTCTTCACTCACGCTGCTTCTCTGAGTGTCTGTTCAGTAAATATCACCATCATTTACATCATTTTCAGCGACTTTCAGTGTTTCTTCTGGCTTGGCTGAAGCGACAGGCAGTGAGACCCCACTGCTGAGTGATACAGCTGATTGACTGAGGCGCACCGCAGACATGCCTATTGAACACACAGGCCCGGACAGTGCTATCATTAGACCGAGAGTCTGGTGGCTCCTTCGGCTCTCTCAATAACATTACCTCAGCCAGGTCCCTGAGAACAGGTCAAGCGTTCACACTTCAAAGCAAACAAAACTAAAGAAAAAGTGTGACAAGCCAGAACCAGACAAGGTCGGTGTGGAGGCGCCCGTAGAAATATTCAACTAGTTAATGTGTGGCAGTAAGAGTGTTTTCACCAGATTAGTGAGCTGCAGCTCCTCTCACTGAACACCAACTCAGAACGGTTTTACTGTGTGAGAAAAGTCCCGCTGACATGGAGGCTGTGATTGGTTCTGCAACTTAGAAAATTTATTTTCAGCGCTGCGTGCAGTTCGAGATTTTCTTTCTGATGCAAGCATTTAAAAAAGTGCTGGGGTATCGCCCCAGTACTCTGTAAAGGCAACGGTCAAATGCCCAGCCTCCTCCCTGCCACCTGTGGTTCCAGAGGACCTGCCAACAGTTCTGTTTCTGACAACAGCAAACCTTTGGAACTATAATGATATTTTTCTGATGATATTTTTTCTGATGATAATGATGATATTTTAAATAAATAAATAATTTGTATGGAAACGGAGCTAAAGTAAAGGCCAAATATAATCACACAAGATGGCTTCATTCATGCTTCAGTCTTTTTATTCATTTTTGTAGAAGTTACACGTGAGAATCCAGAAAGGAGCAAGAATTACAGTTCATTTTGTGTGCTGATCTCACATTTTCATATCTAATGATTGTTTCATGACATAAATCATCAGAGCAAATCAGCCAACATTAACTTTATTAACCAGCCGACATTTCATGTTGCTCTTGGTGCCTACACTGTGCAGTTTGTAAACACGTCTACATTTACTAAAGTATGGTGGCTTAGCTGTGACAGATTCATATTTAAACACTTCATAAGGGGGTATCAGCACTTCAGCCTCCTCTGGATACATTGATATGTCTGATATAGCTGCACCGTGGCACGTGTAGATGATAAAACAGGTCTCTTTTCCAAAGCCTTCCAGTGTAGTCTTGAGTGAAGAAGAAGCAAAACTACCAAATCGCACTAACTTTTTGGTTATTTTTATTGCAGCACTGGTGCGGCGGTAAGTGGTTTGGCACTTGTACTGAGGATGTTGATTGGCATTGCGAGTTTGGATACCATCTGTTATTAGAAAGTGTAAAGAGATCAACCCAAAGTTGGTCATGTAGGTCCCTCTACCCTCACGCATTTTATTATTAAGTTCACTGTAAACATTTCCGGTGTACGCTCGAAGGGCTATCCTTCTCAAGTTCTCCCTTGTTAAAGTGGAGTCCCATGTATTTTCTAAATAAAGACCATTTTTGGCATCATTCCAAGCAGCCCTGAAATTCGCATTGGAGGTCAATTCTTTATTCAGTAACTGCTTAGTGACCCGATTATACATTTTGTCTTTGCATCCCTTAAATTCATCATCAATGGAGTTGGGATATCCAGTCATAAAGATCTGAAACCAAACAAAAACAATTATAAACTCATTCATCTTATTATTAATATGAATGTTCATGATGTATATGATATCTGCTACATGATAGCATGTCATATCAAGACACATTTGTAAAGGAGAATTCCACCATTTTTTTCAAAATATATGCATAGTTCAATCTGTGAAATGTAACAAAATCATTTTATGTGAAATGGTTCAGATGTCTTTACAGTGGTGGTGATAGGAACCAGGGGTCGACATGACTACAACACAAATATAGACATTTTATTTACTATCCAAAAACACCAGTGAACCTACACGAGTATGTCCTGCATATACCTCTCCATCATTAATGCAAAAAAACAACAACAACAAAAAAGTTTTGGGCCAAAACTATCATAAAACAATGTCTCAGTCATCAGGCAGTGCGTTCATAACCACTTCATGTAATAACTTTCTGTGAGGGAGCATTTAGAGTGGGCGTCTGGTTCCTATCACCACCACTGTGAACAATTCTGACTCAGAAAGTTTCTCTAGAACAGAGCGTTTCACACCAAACCACTCTGAATGACTGTTTATATCTTAACTGTTTAATTATGCAATATATAAAAGGTGGGATTCCCCTTAAAGCAACATATTTCATGTTGACTTACAATAGTTTGAAAGTTTTACTGTAGTAGCTGTAGCCTTTAATTACAAATTAGTTTACAACGTATATGTGACAGTGAATAGCTGCCCAACCTTTTTTCCAGTAGTTACTTGGCGCTTTTCTCTGCTGTTTTGCTTTGGAGCCTGAAATAAAAAAAGGTTAATCTTTGTCTGCATTAAAACAGATTATTTTGACGTTTATAAATTCCACTTCTTACCACTGGAGCCGTGTGTACAGCGAGGATGAGGAGGATGAAGAGACGCATCATTGCAGTTGAGTGCAGCATCTTCATTATCGTACTAAAGTGAACAGACACAGGTGGGCTTACAGGTGGGCTCACTGTAATTAACAGTCCATGAGAAAAACAGTGGCATATATGAACTCAGATGTTTACCACTTGCTTGGCTGTTACTTGTGCATCTAAAAACACAAGAAACACAAAATCATGTGATACTAATAAAAAGCTATGAGAAACATGTGAAATGGTCAGTCTTACCTTTTACTCTGGTAGAAGCTGCTTCTGCTCCACTGAGCTCTCTGGGTCTTTATAAGACACTGACAGCTTGACGTGTTCAGGAATTTGCATGAAATGATTTCTATATGTCGATTTTTTTGTTTCCTCTTTTTGTTTCCTCTCTTTTGTCTCACAGAGCTGAATTGTTTGCTTCCACATACAGACGTTAAAATTATTGAATAGTTTTTTTAATGTTTCATAATATTTAATAATATTTAATATTTCTGCAAGATGCGTGTGTAGGTGTGTGTGTGTGTGTGAGAGAGAGAGAGAGATAGAGAGAGAGATTGATTGATGAGTTATTTAAAAGAAAAATGTATAGGTATATACATACATATATATATATATATATATATATATACATACATATATATATATATATATATATATAAAGTATACTTTAAATAAAGTCACATCTGACATCCATAAAATTCAAAATATTGAGCTCAGTAGACAGTAAAATCTACTGATGGACAGAAACATGGGTCAGTTCAAACATCTAATCACTATTAACCTGGACAAAAAGCAAGCAAAGTTTATTTATATAGCGTGTTTTACAACAGGTGTTGTCACAAAGCAGCTTTACAGAAAAATCAGCATTACAGAAAGAAAAATCCGGGTCCAAACCCCCATGAGCGTCGCCAGCGGCAACAGTGGCAAGGAAAAATTCCCTAAGAGCAAGAGAAAGAAACCTTGTGTGGAACCAAGACTCAGAAGGGGAACCCATCCTTCTCTGGTCGACACCGGATAGCAAACATTGTTAGTATAAAGTATTACAGTACAAAAACAGGTGAAGCAATGGTTAATTTGATTATTTTAGTTTGTGCAGCAGCAGAGCCACTCTCAGTCATTCAGAGTATGAATTCAGAACCATTGGCCAACTGCATTTACACACAGAGGAATTAGACCTCCGCATTTCACCCATCCATACAGTGAAACACCCACATACATACACACACACTAGTGAGCGGTGAGCAGCAGTTGGGGGTTAGGCACCTTGCTCAAGGGCATTTTATTCACGTACTGTCGGCTCAGGGGATCGAACCGGCGACCTTCCAGTCACAAGGCTGGTTCTCTAACCTCCAGTCTACGACAGTATTAAACCATCCACTGAAAGGTTCTTTAGAGAGGCAAAAATGACTCGCAAACAACAAAATCAAGGTTTTAAAGTCCGTCTCAACTCCCTCATTTACATGGGAATCCACAGATTTTTCAAAACTCCTGCATGATTAAATAAAACGTCCACCTCTAAAAGCTCCTTCACAGAAAGTTATTAAATGAAACAGTTATTAAGACACTGCCTGATGCTTGGCATGTTGTTTTGTGATAGTTTTGTAGACATGGAGACCCCTGGTTTCTATTTCGCGGTGTAATCTTCATGTAAAGACGGATTGCTGTGTTGTTCTCTGAGGAAGGTGATTCCCCAGAGTCACTCAGCTGCCACCCCGAGTCACTCAGCTGCCACACCAAAAACCACATATTTCCTCCTAAACAGACCCATCGTTTTGTGTGTTGCAATCTGTGCTTGTACGAGGTCAATATTGCGTAGTGAGTATCATCACCATCCTACACACAGAAAACTAGGGTTCTTTTCCCTGCCTGGGCTGCAGTACCCAGAACCTTGCTATATTAATAAGACTTTTTGGGCTAGACTTCTAATTCTGCACTCACTGACCTCTGTAAGATAGACTCTCTGGATGAGAAATATAGGCACAAACCTACGGAAGTAGTTTAAACTGCAGTCTCACAGGAAAAAAAAGTGTATGTTTCTGTTTTGTTTTTGTTTTGTTTTTTTTGTTTTTTTGTTTTTTTCATATGATTTAAACGTGAGAGAGAAGAGAGAAAGTCTAGGGTTATATGATGGTTATGAGACCCAAAGCAGCCTAGTATTGTTTCTAAAGCTTAAAAAAAATCTAAACTAGTAATACACTATATGGACAAAAGTATTGGGACAGACTTCTTAATCATTTAATTCAGGTGTGTCATTAAGTCTTATTGTCATTGATGTATAAAATCAAGCACTTAGCCATGCAGCCTGCCTTTACACACATTAGTGAAAGAATGAGTGGTTTTGAAGAGTTCACTGAATTTGAGCCTGGTGCTGTAACAGGATGCTACCACTGCAACAAGTTAGTTTGCCAAATTTCCTCCCTCCTTGTTATTCCACACTCAACTTATTGAAAAGGGTAAGTATTTAGGAACCACAGCAACTCAGCCACAAAGTGTCAGACTATGTAAAGTTACAGAGCAGGTCGCTGAGTGTTGAGGAGCATAGAGCATAAAAGTCTCCAACGCTCTGCTGATCAATAACTGCAGAGTTCAAACCTCCTCTGGCTTTAACATCAGCACAAAAACGGCACCAGGAGCTTCATGGCAGGGTTTCCATGGCTGAGCAGCTGCATGCAAGCCTTACATCACCAAACACAATGCCAAGCATCAAATGGAGTGGTGTAAAGCGCGATACCACTGGACTCTAGAGCAGTGAAAATAGAAAAGTGAATCACACTTCTCTATCTGGCAGTCTGATGGATGATTCTGGGTTTGGTGGATGCCGGGAGAACGTTACCTGCCTGACTACATTGTGCCAAATGTAAAGTTTGGTAGAGGAGGGATAATGATATGGGGCTGTTTTTCAGGGGTTGGCCTAGAGCCCTTAGCTCCAGTGAAGGGAAATCTTAATGCTTCGGTAAACCAAGACATTTTGGACAACTGTATTTGCTTCCAATGTTGTAGGTACAGTTTGGAGAAGGTCCTTTTCTGTTCCAGCATGACTGGGCCCCAGTGCACAAAGCAAGGTCCATAAAGACATGACTTTGAGTCTGGTGTGGAAGAACTGGCCCTCACAGAGCCCTGACCTCAACCCCATCGAACACCTTTGGGATGAACTAGATCAGTGTCTGACCTCACAAATGCTCTTCTGGATGAATGGGCAAAAAATCCCACAGACATACTCCAAAATCTGTAGAAAGCTTCCCAGAAGGGTGGAAGCTGTTACAGCTGCAAAGGGGGCCCAACTCCATATTAATGCCTATGGATTTAGAATGGGATTCATAAAAGCTTGTATGGGTGTAATGTGTAGGTGTCCCAATACTTTTGTCCATATAGTATATCTCGTGTTCCAGTGTTGAATCTCAGTGTGTGACTTTGGGCCACACAATTGATCACCGTGGCACATATCTACAATCTGACTGGTCACCGCTGTTTATTTGCATAAAATTTGTCCAGAACGAGAGCACAGAGATGATGTGTGTCAGTGGTTTGATATGTGTGTATTATCATCTATCACCTCGTTATAGCACGTTCTGATGTACAGTTAGGCCCATAAATATTTAGACATTGACAAAGTTATTGTCATTTCAGCTGTCCAGCTCAGCATATTGGAGTTGATGGGGCTCAAAGGTAATTGGACAGTTGCAAGTCATAAATTAAACTGTCTTTTTTAATTCTCAGTTGCAAGTCCTTGGTCAATAATTGGCTGGAAGCCATAGACAACACAAGATGATGGGTTTCTTCCCTGGTGATGCTCTTTACTGTAGCGGTCTTTAGTTCCTGCTTGTTCTTGGGGTGTTTTACCTTCAGTTTTGCCTCCAGTAAGTAAAATGTATGCTTGATTGGACTGAGATCAGGTAACTGACTTGACCATTGCTATTCATTCCTCTTCCTTGCATTACAAAGGTCTTGGGTTCCTTTTGCAGTGTTTCAGGTCATTGTCCATCTGGCTGAATCTGAGTAAGTAATATGGCCGAACACGTCAGAAGTCATCCTGCTGTTTTGGTCAGCAATCACATCATGATGAGGATGATGAAGAGGAGTATTAGTGTAGTTGCTTGCAGCATCTTCATTATTGATCTGAAGTGAACTGAAACAGGTGAGGTCGCTGTAATAAATAATTAAGGACACGGTGTGAGGTCTGTGTGATATTTTATCAATTGTTTATCAATTTCAAATAAACACAGACACAATTACACACAAAAGAAAGTTTGTTTGCAGTTGCAAGTTGCCTGAATGTGAAGTAAAAAAGACCAAATCATATTAAACATTACCTACACAAGAACACACAAGCTGCAGATTTGGAGGAATTTCTGAAAAAAAGTCATTCATTATAAGTCATTAATTATTTGTCACAAAACTACACTGCATAATGTATTTCTTCCTGGAAAAAAGTAATCTCGTTGATCATAATATTGGCAGATAATTTTGCATGTTTTAAGCAGTATCATTCCCTCAAAGAAGCAAAAATACTTTCCAATATCATGAGTTTAAAGTAAAGTAAAAAATGTTTAGAAATCAGTTAAATCATCTTATATTACTTGCAATACTTGTAAGAGTACTTAAAATATTCTTACAAAACTGATAAAATGAGAAATATTAGATATATTAACTAAATTTAAGATAATTTCATTCTCCAGTAAAAGCTAACTTGCTCAACCCATTTAAAACGCAGGACTGTTCTACTTTTGAGACTTGGCTCCTCTAGACCCAGATCTCTACAAAGGTACACACTTATAAAAGATGGTTCTTCAAGGTTCTATATAGAACCATAAACCCTCAAAGAACACTTTGCATGATTAAAAGGTTCCTTGCATCCTAAAAGTGTTATTCAGGTTGATGGTGCCACACAGAACCTTTTTGAAAAAGGTTCTATATAGCACCAAAAAGGGTTCGGCTATTGTGACGAGCTTGACATCATTAACAATAAAAGAACCCATTCTGGTACTATACAGAACCCTTTTTTTTTAAAAAGTTCTATATAGAACCATTTACTTCACTAAGGATCCCTTGAAGAACCTTCTTGTTTAAGTGTGTAGTCTATCTGGTGAACATCAGTTTCCAGAGTAAAACTGCTTCTAAAAACTGCTGCTTGCTCTTCCACCAGGACAATGATCTCAGTGATCTTAAGCCCTCCTGAAAAATTACTCATGGCCCACAATAAAAAACTGTTCCTGAGGGAGGGTCCAAAACAAGAACCAAATGTTGTTGATCCAGAGATGCATGAATGGCTGGTTTCCTCTTCAAATTCCTCCTCAAACTTGAAATTCTCTCACTTTAGTGTGTTATTATGTATATGTTATTATGTAAGTCTCTGAATTCACCAGAATATCAGGTTAGAGGAGATTATCCTAATTTATCATTATAATAATCTGAGTTTTTTATATCCAACATCCATAAAATTCAGTGGCAGTAAAATCTACTGATGGACAGAAATGTGGGTCAGTTCAAACATCTAATCACTGTTAACCTGGACAAAAAGAGCCACTCAGTAATGATTCTTTAAAGATCCATCCGTTAAAAGGTTCTTTAGGGAACCAAAATGACTCAAACAACAAAATCAAGGTTCTAAAGGGTTGTCGCAGCTCCGTAACTTGCAGGAGAATTCCACAGAATTTTCAAAAATCCAGCATAATTAAATAAAACATCCACCTCTAAAAGCTCCTCACAGAAAGTCATTATGTGAAATGGTTATAAATACACTGTTTATGTTTATTATAGTTTTGCAGTGTAATCTTCATATAAAGACTGATGTTTTAATGCTGTGTTGTTATGAGTCTCCTGAGTCACTCAGCTCACACACCAAAAGTCACGTATTTCCACTGAAACACAGCCGTCGTTTTGTCTGTTGTAACTATCTGATCTTATAAGAGGTCAGTGTTGTGAAATGAGTACTGTCACTGTCATATCTGTAGATGTTTAATCTGAGAGGTCACTGAATGTGTAACAGGTTATAGACAGACCATCAACTTCCTCAACAAGCCATTACAGACACACTGACACTATTCTGTACCTAGAGCTTCACTGGATTAGGGTTTGGTTAGGGTTCGGATAAGGATTAGGGCCAGAGTGAGGGTTAGGATTAGGTTTTAAATAAGTTGAGGTTAAAGTTAGGATTAGGGCCAGAGTGAGGGTTAGGATTAGGGCCAGAGTGAGGGTTAGGATTAGGGCCAGGGTGAGGGTTAGGATTAGGGCCAGGGTGAGGGTTAGGATTAGGTTTTAAGTAAGTTGAGGTTAAAGTTAGGACATAAAGTGTCACATAAGGTCTAATTCATGTAACATATGAACAATACATAAGTATCAACAACACATCTTCAAGACATTTTCTTCAATGTATTCAGTTGCTGCACCACTGCTACTTCACTGATGTGTTACTGATACTTTGTTAAGAGTTTATTAATCATCTACAAAAAACACCCCAAATAAATTGTCAAACTTCTAACTCTGCACTTGATGACCTCTATAAGATAAACTCTCTGGATGAGATATATATGGACCATTCTACTGAATTAGTTTAAACTTCAGTCTCACAGAAAAAAAAAAAAAAATTAAAAACATAAACCAGACTCAAGACATTTACAAGGAGTATGTTACTGTAACATCCGTTCACTCTTTGTCCTGGTCTTTCTGTTTTTTGCCTTTTTCTTGGTTTCCCAGTGCTGTGTTCTGTATGTCTGCCATGTGCCTTTGTTTTCTTGTGACATGTGCTTTTGTTGTCCTGTTGGCTCCTCCCCTGTCCTGCCCTGTCTTCATCTGTTTGTCTCCTTTGAGAAAAGTCTGTAAGAACAAAACTTTTACAATGTCTGGTGGGGTAGGACATTGTAAATACTGAAGGTAAAATCTGTGCTGCATAATAAAACCATCTTCTCCTTCCTTCATTGATGGCTACCCCTAGTGAGTATGATGGTGAAGATGGCACTTGTGAAGGTTTTATTATGCAGTGCAGATATTACCTCCAGTATTTACAATAGCCTACCCCACCAGACATTGTAAGAGTTTTGTTCTTACAGACTTTTCTCAAAGGCAAGGCCCTAGAGTGGGCCGATATTGTGCTCGAAAAAAGGGTTAGGAGACAAACAGGTGAAGACAGGGCAGGACAGGCGAGGAGCCAAAAGCACATGTCTCAAGAAAACAAAGGCACATGGCAGACATACAAAAACACAGCATTGGGAAACCAAGAAAAAGGCAAAAAACAGAAAGACCAGGACAAAGAGTGAACGGATGTTACAGTTATGAATTATTGAAAGGCATTAATACAGATAGTAATATGCTAAATATATGCTAAACCATCAATTATAGGGTACTTTCTATTGTGAGGTGTTTGTTCTAATCACTAAATTCCTGAATAGTGGTGGCCCCGCGGGAATCCACAGGAGTGCAGACCTCTACTTTGGAACTTGAGCAGTTCCTTCCCTTCTCTATACTCTTCTCTTCCCATCATTCTGGCACAAGTCCATCTTTGTCTCATCTGCCCATAAGATGTTGTTCCAGACGTGTGCAGGCATTTTTAGGTGTTTTTTGGCAAACGTAAGCCTAAATTTATGCAAGGCCGTGTTACATAGTAAGATCATATCATTTCGAGTTGAATACATCCAAGATATATGCTTACATGAGCTACTCCAGATCAAATGTGTCACACCCACCACATTACCCCTTATCAGTGCTCTACCTCCTCGGCCTTCTGTACCTACTCAAACGCCTCTCTGAGAGGTATTGCCACTCCATGCTGCAATTCCGAGCCATTTGCTTGTTCCTACTTTGCTGTCACTGTTTTTTTTTTTACCATCTTTTCATTTTTCTTTTCACCTTTTTGGATTAGTTTCACTCTTCACAAATCACTCTAGCAGCTCACATCGACAAAGGAAGCATAAGCATTGCAGTTCCATAGCACTTTTCTATATTGTAGCTGTGGTGCATTGGGAAACACACAAAGAGATCAGAAACACTCTTCAAGAAGAACCTACACCAGAGCAAACAGGTTTTTGTATCTCAGATTTTGGGATAGTCCACTATACTGGGCACACACCTCTTTGGCTACTGGCCATCTCTGGCAAGCACATATATTTTTATTTAGCAGTCTTTTTTATTTGGTTATGAAGGCCATTAACGGTTAGCCTAGTAATGCTGCAGACTCCACTGTCCAACCATTGACTAGTGGCTGAGGCGATGTACAAGGTAACTTGTTTCTAGAGACTGATGGCATCTCACAATGTAAATTTCAAGCCACATGGCTTCTGCTATCAGTGTCTGTGGTTTTGTTCTTGGTTTAACGTCCTTCAGTAACACATCCTGTTCTGAGAACACTGTCGTTTTTGGAGACTGACAAGCTGTTACAGAATTGTTTTCAATATCAGAGAAGAGTTTTGTGCTCTGCTTTTGTGCCTGAAGAGCCTAACATTAAATATGTGCTGCACTGAGCTCTAGGTGTGCAGAATAAACCAAAATTAAATGGTAACAATGAGGTGGATAGAAATGCATGAGAATTAAAAATAGTCACTAAAAATGCACCTGAATGGAAATTTTGAGTTGATTTGATTAAATCAACTTTTATTTGATTAAAACAGTATTGAATTGATAAAATTATAGAAATGTTTTGTTACTTGACTCTTTCATTGTTTAACTTAACTAAAAGCCAGCCAGAAGGTTCTGCCCACATTTCAGAGAACCTGCTGATGCTCCATTGCTGCTGTCTACATTAAAATGTCAGCACTGAACACTGAACACCAAAAACAATGGCAACTGTATTACAGTCTTTTAATGACAGCATGTCAGTAGCGTATGGCTGTATTTTAAGCTTGTTTTTTACTTTTCTAAATAAAATACAAAAGACATGGCACATGGATTACCATGAAAGATGTAAGTAGTGAACTACTCATGAAAAAAGTGTTCAAAGCACTATTAAACTTAATTTTAAAAATCTCAGCACCAAAACTAGCTCAGCAAACTAAAAAGGACTGCTAGCTTTAACTGAATTTAGACGACAACAGAAACCAATAACTGAGCTGAACAAGGTACAGAAAGACAGCAATGGTGATTGATAAGGCTGAAGTTGGCTTATTTGAATTTTCTGTTCCTCCTTAAATGATGCAGCAGTCAGGCAACGGAATGTAACTGCTGTGCCATTTAAGGTGGAACAGCAAATTTCAAAATTAAGCCGGTGAATAAGAAGTCAGCTTCAGCTCCTTTTGTTTTGCTACTGTGAGGAAAATCTTCAGTTTGCCTGGAAAGTTCATCCAGTAATACTGGAGTTTAAGTGCTGAGCTGTGCTTTACTGATGCTATTAATGCAAACTTGAATTGTGACGCGTCTCTTGTCTTCTGAAATAAAATAAGCCGAGCATAAACACAATAACAGACACTTAACGACGTGGCTGTATGTTAAATTTATGGCAGGAAACAAAGCCATTTACATGAAAGTTTATTTGACACCGCAAGGATACAAAAAGAGAAGAACAGTGTCTAATAAACTCCAGTTCCTATGATGACAGATGGCTGGACTAACATTTTCCACAGGAACTCAGTACTGCAATTTTTTTGACTTGATACTCTTTTATACTCACAGAAATTAAGGTACTAAACTGTCTCTGGCAGTACTCCTCTTGTCACTGGGGTGGTTCCCTCAATGGTACATCTCAGTCCCTTTAGTCAGGGAACATAATTGTACCATAATCCATTGAAACTATTTTTTTTTTTTTTAAGTTGTATTGGCTCCACACACCCCGTCTCGTCTCCAGGCTTTTGATTTTATTGCTCTGTTTTAAAATATTAGGTTATGAAAAGGTACAAATACGTACTTTTCACCTGGAAAAACTTATTTAAGATACACAATCAGACCTTAAAACCACTGTTGTACCTTTGAGGGAACATTTACATTGTTTGTACCTTGATGAACAAAAAATGTACCAGCACAGAATCTTTATTTCTAACAGTGTCTTGAAATTGTTTTTAATAGCTGCTCCAATCTCCACTGGAGTTTTCATTTTGCTGGAAAACAAAACTTGTGCTTTAACAGTTACATGATATGGTGTCAGTCTCGATTCTATATTTTTTTTTTATTCATTTCTTAAGGAAGTACACATGACCGCAAAATAGGGGTCAGAACGTGAATTATCCAGTTCATTTAGTGTGGTGGTCTGCATTGCTTCATGATATAAAACATTAGCTAATCAACTAAAGCAACTCAGGCTTTTACTATTTTAACAATTCACATTTCATGTTGCTCTTCTTGCCTACGCTTCTCAGTGTGTGAATACGTCCACAATCAGCAAGACTCTTCGGAATACCCACAGGAGGCAGAATTTTTTTAAACATTTCGTAAGGGGGTATTAGCACTTCATCCTCATTTGCATACTCTGATACTTGGGATATATGTGCACTGAAGCATGTATAGATGATAAAACAAGTCTTTTTTCCAAAGGTACTCAGGGTGGATTTCCGAGTAGAAGAAGCAAAACCACCAAATCGCACAAACATGCCTGGTATTGCAAAGTTATCTTTGCTGAATCGGTAAGTGGTTTGGCACATTCCCAGAGGATTAAGCGCCTGTATGGCGTCCGTTATGAGAAAGTGTAAAGAGATCAGGCCGAACTTCTGAGTCTTGTAGTCGTCTCTGCCATTGCGCATTTTACTGTTAAGCTGACTGTAGACTTCGTCTCTAGTGTAAACGTGAAGGGCTATTTTTCTCAAGTCATCCTTTGTCAGTTTAAACTCCGGGACCCCATTTAAACCAAAGTGTGCTTTGGTTTGTTGCCACGCTTTCCTGAACTTTCCATTGTCGTCCAGCTCAAGCTTCAGGTATTTAGACTTAACCAGTTTATACATTTCTTCCTTACAGCCTGCAAATTCATCATCAATGGATTTCAGAGACTCATCCATATAGATCTGAAAGAAATAAAAACCTGTGAGTCATCAAGTCAGCATGAACAGTAATGCTAATCAACAAGACATCAACCACAACTGTGCAACTTCAGTTTATGCCCAAACAGTGGCAGTGAATGACAGCCCAACCTCATTTCCAGGAACTTGGTTGATTTGCCATGGGGCCTGAAAAAAGTAGAAAGGTCAAATTAATGCCTAAAATGCATTAGCTCAATTAATACTGACTCCAAATTTAACTTGGCTATTAAATCCCTTACTAGCCAGAACACTCTTTCTTCACCATACTCCAGCTAGGTAACACTATAATGCTGTTATAATACATCTGGCATCGGGATGAATTTCAAGATCACTAATACAGCATTTAAAATCTCGTGGCTCAAAATTTTAGTGAGGTCCATTTTGCAGAAAAGTGACCTACATCTCATAGTAGAGTAAGAGTAAGCTAACTGCTGAGTATTACACACAATCCTTTAGAGATTTTTTTTTTAAAACCAAATCATTGCTCCTTTTTTTCCCATCTGTAACTATTATGCACTATTTCCTTTCATTTGTTTCTTCCTCATTCCTCCATTCTTCCGTTGCTTGTTTATTTTGCATCTCTGTCCTCACTGATTACTGATAAAAGCACACATTAAATATATATTATAAAAGGCGGGAGCTAATGAGACAAAATGCAGTCTAATATACCTGCTGATTTCTTAGCAACGTTAGCTACATGATGCTATACCATCACTATGCTAGTTAACATGTTGGAAGAAAACCTTGTATCTCCAAAATAAGAATTTTACAGGAAAAGGAAAAAAACCTACTTAACTTTTAATGTAAGTCAGTGGAACCAGAACTTTCCTAAGTCATTTTGGGCTGTTTTTCTGGTCTATTCTTCATGAAATTTGCACACAGTGTAATCACAATTTTCAAACCATGTCAAAAACTGCAAAATGACAAAAATGGAGATATGAGGTTTTCTTCTAACAGCAGTGATATGCTGGTTGTAGTGTGTTATGAGTAGGTAACACAATGCAGCTTTTATTTCTTATCTAACCATTAATATAGTCAACCACAGAGCCTGTAGTCTAAACTGAGCAGCTACTGGAGCTAGACTAAATCATGCAAAAATTAAACATAGCATACATTTTACAATCTTAATGTGTTTATTGCGCTAATAAACTCTCAGCTAGCTATATTTTTACCATAGTGATGTAATATGTTAGCCTTTAGCATGTGTGCTGCATACCTGAACATCTCTAGAAGTCAAAGTTAACATTAGTCTGGTTCTCTGGGCAGCACAGCATCTCATACCGAGATAAACAGAGCAGGCAGTTAAATCTAGGGCTCAGCCACAGTTTGCTAAGCAGTTATTGGAGGGTTGGCTATAATAGAGTGACAGCGCTCACAGAAAACAAATCAAATTTGATATCATATCATATCAAAAAATGACGCATTATAAATATTCGGGGTAGGTCTGTGACACCATGGCTGAGCCCCTGAGTAGACTGTATTATCATAATGGAGCTTCTGAAACGATCAAGGTCTGGACCTCAGTGTCCTCATAGCTAGTTACGGCCATGGCTGCAAACCCTGCAGCTGCTGTGTTCATCAGCTCGAAATTCTCAAGCTCAAGACAACAAAGTTAAGGCCTTTATTTTATTAATCATTTCATTCCATTCTTAGTTTTTTTCCTCCTGATTTGAAGGATGAATATGACTTTAGTTACCTTTTGGCCCATCATGCAGTTTGGACAGCTGCTCAAAGATGCACTTCTTATTACAGGACCCATGTGTATAGGAAGTATAATGACAAGAAAAATATGGTTCATTGCAGCTGCATGCAGCATCTTCATTGGTGACCTAAAATGAAAAAGTAACAGGTTAAATTGCTTTGTGATTTTAAACAAGTACAGGATGTACATCGCAAGCATGGTCATTGATTTGTTTCAAATTCCCCAGTCTACAATTAATATTCATTGCTCCAAAACAAAGTGATGTGTAGTAAATTTAATTATATTATTTTAAATAATAGATACAAAAACTAACTTTACAACAGCTAGCATTTACAATTTGATGTCTTACACATAGATATAATATCATTTAGTATGGTTGGAAAATATATTTGTTTCTTATAACAGAGAATTGTATTGAAATAACATTGTTTGCTATGATTCATCAGACTTTTGCAGCAGGTGTTAAACTGACCCTCTGTCTGTTGCAGTGAACCCACTCATGGGCTAAAATTTATTTTTTGGGTGGAATTGTACATAATTGGTAGGAGCTACAAATAAATGTAAAGTGTTTGTTTGTGGCAGAGATGTTTATGTTGCTTGCAACTTAGATAAAGTTATTCACTAAAAACCAAAATGTGTTAGGTTGTGCCCTGTTCTCCCCTAAACAGCACATCTCAAACTCCTGTTCATGCATTCTCCGTCTTTCTGTTCTTGTGAGTTTGTTCTTGCAAGGTAACTTTAGAACGCTCTCACCAAGAACACAAGTCTGTTACTCACATTCTTGATATTGAGAAACACCCAAGATCTCTGCTTCAAAATGATGACATCCACAGCTAAAGGACTGTTAACTGACTAATTTTGGCATATTTATGCCAACATATAGCACAGTTAGCATGTTGGCCGTGTTTTCTCTTCATGACTTTGTTTTCTGGTGCTAATAACTGCACTTTGTGGTGCTCCATGGGTGATAAATGAAACAGTGTGTCAGTAGCTGCTCTGATCCCTTTCATAATGTCTTCAATTATAATATATGGTATCTTCCCTGCTGAAAAAGGACCATTAGAAACTATTAAGATTGCTTTTTAATAGGAATTGGCTTAATAGTTTCCAATAGAGACCACAAGGTTCCTGTAGAACACCTTTAGATCCTATTAGGAAACCAACAAATGCATTTAGAATCAGCCATTGGTCTCCTGTTAAACCATTAGGATACTTTACATTGTGATACCACAATGTGATACATTACAAAGCTATTAGGAACAAACAGAAACACTTAAAGGTTTCTATGTTTTTTCAGCAGAGTAACAAAGTTTGTATTGATTTCATTCACATTGCATTATATGCATATTTTCCTACTTAGATATAATATCTAACTAACTAACTAAGATATTTGTTTAATAAATGTAAACGAAATATAAAATGTTTATATGTACCTTTTAGTCCAGTAGAAGCCCCTTCTGCACCATCAAACTCTCTGGGGTACTGATTAAACAGTCATGGTTTGATGTGTCTCAGACATTTGCATGAAAGTCGACATTAGAATTTGCATGAAATTCTCATGTCAGAGAGAGAGAGAGAGAGAGAGAGAGAGAAAGAAAGAGAGAGAGGTTTTTCATGCTTTTTAAACAAGACATCTTGAGAATAAAAAAGAAAACAGAAAAAGCACATTAGGTCTGGATTCTATTGTACTTCTTACTAGAATTTGGAGATAAGAGCAAACTGACCTTTGTAGTTTATTTAAGTTAACTAACATATTGCACTCATCACAACATTTATCTACCTAAAATATGAGCTTATTTATTAATGAATAAAAATTACTAGTACAGGTACATGCATACAGTATACAGTATTGGTCTGAAAGCAAACGGGTCAAATTCTCATTATATCCCATCGTAGGCCAGTACATTGTTAACTTCGCCATGTGTGAATTTTATATTGAGGGCAAAAAAAAGGTTTAAAATCAAAAAAACTAATACTTACTATTAGCATAATGCTGCTGTCCAAACAAAACCTTGTATCTTAATCAGTTCATTTTTCAGTTTTATTTGAAATGCCTGTTGATCTTTACATTGTGTGTAAATTTCATGATGAATGGATCAAAAGAAACAGCCCAAAATTACTTTGAAATATGTCTGGTTCCACTGTCTTACATTAAAAGTAAAGTAGGTTTTTTCCTTCTCCTGTAAAGTTCTCATTTTGGAGATATGAGGTTTTGTTCCAACAGCAGTGATAAGAATATCATAACACAAACTCAGATATTGTCAGTAAAGGATGTGGACAAACTGACACTGAAAGTAAGAAGTTTTAAAGAGAACTGAATTGTTTAAAGAATGCAGGGTAGAAAAATGTAAAGCTAGCAGTTTGTGGTGGGGGTGGAGCAGTACACTAATGTATGATTTAGTTATTAGATTATATTTACAGTTTTACAGATTCACAAGTACAGATCACGCATGATGAAATGGATTTAAGCCTAAAGGTGTAGATGAGTTGGATTCTTGGTGCAGCTTGCTGCTGAAGTTCCCCTTGAAGCTTAAAAATGAACAGATAACAGGAAGTGGGAGGCACTGGGTGGAGTTTACCAGCTCAAACTGACCAGTATATACATGGGTTGGTATTGGTGGAGAAATGTCCTCCTAAACATGATTACTCTTTGGTAAAATGACAGCAGCATTGGGCAGGTCTGGTGACAGAAACCCAGAAACCTTATTTTTTAAGTAAGTTTGTCTAAATTTGAAGAGTTTTATTCCAAAATGCTGTAAATCTATTTGTAACAATTTTGGATATAGTGAGTTTTTTAAAAGAATGACAGCTGATATATAATAGAGAACATACTTTTATTTCTCTAATAAAGGCGGTATTAATCATAATATAGATTTCCTTTTATGCATAAAGCTCACTCCCAACAACATATATCAAAAAAGAACATTCTTGAAAGTGGGGCATTTTGCAACAAAACCCTTCAACTTAACATTATAATCTCTTTTCATATCTGCCATAAAGTCAAAGTAGTAAGTCTTTCATGGCTTAAGAAATGATGGTGGACAGAAACATACAGTACTGGGTTTGAGTCAGTGTCAACACTTCTTTTACTTAATTTACATTAAAACTGAGATGTTCAGTATTATGTGGTTTCTGACACTGTATGATAAACTATTATCTATAAACATGGACTAAAGTACAGACCAAATTCACACAATCACAATCTAACACAACTTTTTTTTCGCTAAATAATTTTACAAATATTTGAGCATGATATTTTTATACAAGCAACTCACACATCTGAAATAATTCTACAAATTAAAATACTGACTTTGCTTTGAACATCAGCCATTTCTGAACAGTTCAGACAAAAGTGGTGTCAGTACAGATTACCCCCAAGTTGCAGGGAACTGTAAAAAACTGAGTTGAAACATTTGCTAGAAAAGTCTGGTAAAAATAATGAAAACAGAATTTATACAAATCAGTTCTACACTGTTTGTGCCAAATAACCTTTCTAACTTGAATACCTGAACATATATACATCAAAATAAATCTGATTAGTGAAAAGAGGCCGTGCCAAACCAGGCAAATATTAGCACAGTAAAACTGAAATATATGTTTTTTTCACAGATGTGGTACATTTTAGTTGAATGTGTGAATAAACACTTCCAAAAATGAACTGTTGTGAATGTATATGGGGGGATATGAAGTTCTCTAATTGTTTACTTTGGGGTCTTTGTGGAGTATTTTAGCCTGCCTAGCTCTTATTGTGAGATTAAAACAATGCTGTATTACAGCCACCAAGATGGAGATTAAAATATGAGTTTTAGGGCAAAACCTCTCACTCTGCACTCGCTGACCTCTGTAAGATGGACTCTCACTGGATGAGATATATAAGGACCATTCTACTGAATTAGTTCAAACTGCAGCCCCACAGAAAAAAAAACATTAAAATACATAAGCCAGACTCAAGATATTTACAAGGATTGTGTTATGATCTATTCAATGGCATTAATAGAGGCAGTAAAAAGCTAAATATATACTAAACCAACCTTCCGCCCAATGAGTGCTGGGATAGGCTCCAGCTCCCCCTGCGACCCAGAGTGTGTGTGTGTGTGAGTGTGTGTGTGTGTATGAGATCATCATTTATAGGGCACTTTCTGTTGGGAGGCATCTGTCTCAAACTCTAATCTCTAAATTACAACTCCTGAAAATAATATTTACATCTTTTTGTATTTTTCAATTTTTTTTTTGTTATTTAAGATTAAATTTATCATGAGTTACATTTTTAAATTTAAAAAACGTAATTTAAAAATGGATGTCTCACAGTTTCATTTCACTAATCAAACACATTTCTTATTTTAGCCACATACCTGCATTATAGGTAGGAAGAGAGGCTGTATCCCTGTCCCTCATGGCAACATGGTGAGCAGTTGTATCCTATTGTTTCAGGGAGGTGGGAAGTGGGGGTGCTGAAGGTGCTGCTGGACCCCCAGATTCAGAATTGAAGTTTTCAAAAATAATAATACTGATAATAATAATAATTTGAGCGTAGTAAAGACCCATGTGTGTTTTTTTTAGAGTGAATTTGGTATTTCATAAATGTCGTAAACATTACAGGTAGCCGAAAACTCAGTGTGGCAGTGTGGACCACATAATCAATCAGTGTGCCACATTTTATGAATTTTAAGTTATACACTGAAAGGGAATGGGTTTGACATACAAGAAATATTAGTGCTATATTATGAATAACAACACCTTTATTAGAGGAATAAAAATTCATTTTCCATTATATGCTATTCTTTTCAAAAACTCATTGTAGAAACATTAATATACAGCATTGTGGAGCGAAACTCTTTAAACATTTTTAATCATTGATGCCCCCCCATGTCTAAATCAGTACCACTCTTCAGTCCCCCATCCTTATATCGGTCTAGACAGGCCTCTGATTCACGAACAAAGGCTCTTCAGACAGGTTAGAATCCATTTCCTATTCTACCCAAACACATTGTTCAAAAATCAGAAAAAAAAGAAGCGGAGTAAATTACAGTCCAAACATTCAAAAAACCTTGACAGCATGCACTCTCAGAACAAAGGTACTAAACTATCACTTAGACCGGACCCCTCTTGTCACTGGGGTGGAACCCTCAAGGGTACATCTCAGTACCTTTAGTCAGGGAACATAACTGTACCATAATCCACTGAAATTATATTCTCCACACACTCCGTCTCGTCTCCAGGCTTTTTATTTTATTGTTCTGTTTAAAATGTTAGGTTATGAAAAAGGTACAAATACGAACTTTTAACCTGGAAAAACTTATTGAAGGTTCACAATCAGACCTTAAAACCACTGTTGTACCTTAATGAACAAAAAATGTACCTTTATTTCTAACAGTGTACAAAACTCCACAAAAATACCAAAGGGAGTCCAAAAGGGCAAAGTCCAAGCATCCAGATACAAGCCCAAGTAACCATAAGTCTAGATAATGTAGAGGATGACCAGCTCAGTAAGCAGACAAACTGACAACACTTCACAGACAGCATGTGAAGATGTGGGTCCTTTAAAGGGAGATGGATGAGCTGCAGGTGAACGTGATCAAGGCGTTACCAGGGAACAGTTCAAAACTCAGGTGAGGCTGACCTCTGGTGTCGACGGCGGATATTGCACCTAACACCCAGCTAGAGATTCTCAGATCTGTCTGCTGTAAATCACTTCATTTGTTCCTTCATATTTCAGTCTGATTTTATTCACACTGAGTCACCTTTCTGCCCGTGCAGGCTGGACAGCTGCTCACTGGTCTACTTCTCACTGCCGGAGCTGAGTGTACAGTGAGGATGATGAAGAGGAGTATCAGTGCAGCTGTGCACAGCGTCTTCATTGTAGATTTGAAGCGAACAGAAACAGGTGAGGTTGCTGTTATAAACAATTAAGGAGACAGTGTGAGGTGTGTATGACATTTTATCACTCATTTAAAATTTTAAACAAACACAGACACAAATGCACACAGATGCATGTGTGTTCGCAGATGCAAGTTTTCTGTAAATAAAGTAAAAAAGTTCAAATCATATTAAACATTCCCTACACGAGAACACAGTTTGGTTTAATAACCAGGTGTAACACACAGCTAACAGGCAAGTGCAACAATTTTCAGTAGCAGTTCATCTATTAGAATATTTTTTACATTAAATGGCCCATATCCTACACTTTCCATGCATTCTGTTTTTCTTCCTGAGGTTCCTTTACAACATTTGAGTGACTGAGAAGGTCATGAACCGTGACACTGTACACAGAATTAATCATTCACTAAATTCACTAAATAGACAGCAAATAAACAATTGCTCCATATTGTAATATATACATACTGATCTGAGTCTGCATTCAGGTGCTGAGCAGCTCTGCTCCTCATGCTGAGTGGTTCATTGGAGAAGCTCTTCAACTGAGTGATGTTACCCCACCAGAAAAACTCCTGTTTCCTCTAAAGCACTTTGCTTTAACTGATGTAACTATATGTAATTAATGTTTTCCTAAATGAAATGAAATGAAATGAAATGAAATAGAAAGAAAGAACTATGCTGAGGTTTCTTAACCTTTCCAAATCAAGGTCCATCTCCTCATCACTAGAAAACATGAAGGCCCACAGGATAAAATCTACAGATTAGGTTATAAGCATGTTTTGTACCCGAAATCAGGCAGACGTGTGGCAAATTAGGCAGAATGTCTCACTCATGAATGTACAAATGAAATGTTGTGGACTGGGGCGCTGAGGGGTTAGAAGGTGTATTTTATATTTTTTCTAGATGCAAGGGGCAAAAAAAAAGGATTTTCTTTGTGCACTGCTGTTCCAGGGCTTATGTTAAATTTTTTGTACTCTTTGAAAACATGTATATTTTCTTTACAGACCACTGGCTCCTCCTCAGTATTGGCCCAAGGTCCACCAGAGGGCGCTTGACTATGGCACGTTTTACATTATACACAATAATATGTTCCTCCTCTGCCCAGCTCTGGTTTTATTTACAATAATGCAGGTCTTCCTACACTCTCAAAGATGCCTGTGTGACCATGTCAATAAAAGGAAAAGGTTTATTAGATGATAAAAACAAATTACAGAAACAATCACAACCTGATACTGACATCAACAGCCTTACTGACAAATACAGTCACACAACAAGGTGTCAGTTCTGCTTCATTGTTTTAATTCATTTCTTTTGGAGCAGCACATGACAGTGAAGGAAAGCTCAGAACAGGAGTTACACCATTCATTTCATGCAGTGACATTTCACATTATTATACATAGTGTTTTCTTCATAACATAAATCATCAGTTAACCGGAACTTTGTAGATTTTTCTGGTGCTTCACATATTCACACTTCATGTTGCTCTTCGTGCCTTTGCTTGTCAGTTTGTAAACAACTTTACAATCGCTTAGCTCATGTAAACGGTCCAGCTTTTTACCTTCAAACACTTCATAAGGTGGTATCAGTACCTCATCCTCGCCTTGAAATATTGATAGGTCAGATATAGGGGCACCATGGCATGTGTAGATTTCAAAACATGTCTCACTTCCAAAAATCATGAAATTAGGGCTGTATGGGTTGCACGTTGAAGAAGTAAAACTACCAAATCGCACAAGCTGGTCTTTTATGGTAATAGCAGCTGTAGTGCGACGGTAAGTTGTTCGGCACGTGGCCTGAGGATTACGTGCTTGAATGGCATCTGTTATCAGAAAATGTAAAGAGATCAGTCCAAAATCCTTGATATAGTTGTCTTTACCCTCACGCATTTTATTATTAAGGTCTCTGTAAATGTGGTCTGTGGTGTATGCGCTAAGGGCCATCTCCTGCGGGGTGGGATTCATTAGACTTTCTTTGGCTTCAGCCCAGGCTTTGCTAAAGTGCTTATTGGGTGCCAACTCTTGGTCCAGTAACTTTCTAGTAATTACATTCATTTCTTTCTTGCAATTCAGAAATTCATCATCAATGGAATTTTTATATTCATCCATGTAGATCTGAAAATAGAGATGAGATATAACATGAATAACAATGATGAACACAATAAGTACGTCTTGCACCAATATGTTTTAAGAGATCATTATTTTAATGATACTTTTCAAGTTGTCTTGTAATAGTAGCAAATATTAACTTCAAATTCAAAACTGCACTGAGTTCATAATGTCAGTTTGCAGTGTTCTCTCAGCACAACCTTAACTGCAGTCCCTTGATTGTTTATCTTCTTGTTTTGTGTAGGAGCCTGCAAAAAAAAGTGCCACAAGTTGAGGTGCTGAAGCAGGATGTAGGCTTGGGTTTATTTACTGTTGATCTGAAAGATTTATTAAAAGGCCCATATCATTGAAAATCAAACAATACCTGCTTTTTGAAATAAAAACACTTAATGTAGTACATAAATATTGTTAAAGTTTCAACCAGTACAGTCCATATATGAAAATGATCAGCTCTTTTGAATTCATTGTTTTGTGATGTCACAAAAACCAATGCACTTACATACACTATATAGACAAAAGTATTGGGACGCACCTCCTCACTATTGGGTTCAGGTGTTCCAGCCACACCCATTGCTAACAGGAGGATAAAATTAAGCGCATAGCCTTGCAGTCTCAATAGACAAACACTGGCAGTAGAGGGTCGTACTGATGAGCTCAGTTTCTTTACACTTGGCACTGTCATAGGATGTCACCTTTGCCACAAGTCAGTTTGTGAAATTTCTGTCCCGCTAGATCTGCCCCTGACAACTGCTATTATTGTGAAAAGGAAGCACCAAGGAGCAACAACAGCTCAGCCACGAAGTGGTAGACCACGCAAACTTTGGAGCAATGCAAATACCTTCCTGACTGCATTGTGCCAGCTGTAACCTTTGGTGGAGGAGGAGCTATGGGGTTGTTTTTCAGGGGCTGGCCTAGAGCCCTTAGTTCCAAGGGAAATCTTAATGCTTCCGTAAACCAAGACATTTTGGACAATTCTATGCTCTCAACTCTGTGGGAAAGGTTTGGGGAAGGTCTTTTTCTGTTCCAGCATGACTCAGCCCCAGTGAACAAAGCAAAACCCATAAAGACATGGCTGGGTGAGTTTGGTGTGGAAGAACTTGACTGGCCCTCACAGAGCCCTGACCTCAACCCTATTGAACACCTTGGGATGAATTAGAACAGAGATTGTGAGCCAGGCCCTCTCGTCCAACATCAGTGTCTGACCTCACGAATGTTCTTCTGGATGAACGGGCAAAAATTCCCACAGACACACTCGGAAATCTTGTGGAAAGCTTCCCAGAAGAGTGGAAGCTGTTAGAGCTGAAAATGGGAACCAACTCCATATGAATTCCTATGGATTTAGAATGGGACGTCATAAAAGCTCCTGTAGGTATGAGGTGTAGGTGTCTGTGTATTAAGTTTAGGCAAAGCTCAGAAAGGTATCATTAATGCCTGAGCTAGAAATGCAATTCACAATAATTCACAATAACTGTAAATATCAGCTATTACAGCTTTTACTTACTGTACTGCTTGATCTGTGGCGACTACGCCACAAAGAAGATGGTTCTTCACTGGTTCTTCAGTAAGGGGAATGGTTCCGTTTAGAACCTTGATTTTTATATGGAGCCATTTCAAGCTTAAATGGTTCTTCAGATTGATGGAGAAAGAGTTTTATATGATTCTAAAGAGCATCAAAAAGGTTTTTTCTATTGTGACAATGTCAAGCTTGTAACAGTAGAAGAACCATTTTTGGTGCTATAAAGAATTATTTTGAAAAACGTTCTATATAGAACCATATACAAAATATTCTCCATCAATCTGAAAAATTTAAGCATGGAATGGTTCTATATACAGCTGATGTTTCTAACAAGAACCATTTCCCTTTACTGAAGAACCTTGAGGAACAAGCTTTTTAAGAGTGTTATAAGGTGTTACCAATAGGTAATAGGTCATGTGTAATCTTATTGTGTTCCTAACTGCAGGCCCAGAAGCTGCTGTTGGCTCAAACAAATCATCTAATGAGTTCTTTAACTTTTTCCTAATCTTTTTGCCAAAGCAGGTTAGATGACTGGACAGCTGTGCACTTACTCCCAGAGTCGTGTGTACAGTGAGGATGAGGATGATGAAGAGGTGAATCATTGCAGCTGCGTTCAGCGTCTTCATTTTTAACCTAAAGTGAACAGAAAGCAGGTGGATCACTGTAATAAATAAATAACAAGACAATCTGATCTATAATGTCTGTAATTCTAAACTAAGACAGACTCATTTTCCTCCTGATCTTTTCTTTCTTAGACATAAAATCCCAAACTATACTGAAGCTAAAAGAAGCTTTAGTCACTACAAACTCCTTGGTTGTTTTGAACTGAAATTAATGTTTGGTCAGTGGTGATGCTGTGCAGTCCACACTAATGTCCAGTCTTCTGAAATATAATAAGGTTGTATGTATCTTTAATAAAGTTGTTACTGAAAAAAGAAGCTTATTATCCATGACTTGCATTTGCTAACAAATTTATCTTGGATAACAAAACCAAAAAATCCTATTCATTATATTGTTTTCCTGCTTAAAGTTGATTTTTTTGATATTTCAAAACTTTTGCATAATTAAATAGTTAAGATGTAAACAGAATCATTCAGAGTGGTTCGGTGTGAAACATTACGTTATAGAGAAGCTTAGAGTCAGAATTGTTCACAGTGGTGATGATAGGAACCAGACGACCACCTCTAAAAGAACAACAGAAAGTTATTACATGAAATTGTTATGAATTCACTGCCTGATGTCTGAGACACTGTTTTCTGATAAAACACATTTTTTATAATCCATTCAAGGTGGAGGGATACATGAAACCCCTGGTTCCTGTCAGCACCACTGTAAAAAGTCTGAACCATTTCACACCAAACCACTCTGAATCACTCTGTTTACATCTCAAACACTAGATCAGTAGAAAAATCAGTAGAATTATCTTTTAACCTCTCTTTCAGTTACCAACTAGTATATTTGTTTTATAATGATGTAAAATGGCCATACTTGCCTTGTAATCAGGTAGAAGCCGCTTCTGAACCATAGAGCTGTCTAAGGTTTTTATTAGACAGTCATGGTGCCTCTTTGCATCTAGTTAATCCTCATGTTTACATTTTTTGCATTTCAGCTGATAGAGCTGAATAGTTTACTCTCAGTTACTGTCGTCAAAGTTGGAGTTATCTTTAAGAGTAAGAATAAAAAATACAATGTGTGTGTAAGAGTGATTGAGTTTTCCACGCTTTTAAAAATATGAGACCCTGAAATTACAAATATTAGAACTGTAATGGGATTGAGTTCAATTATAATTCTTAGTAGAACATTGTAGAAACATCATAACAAGCTGAATTTACATTTGTACCAATCATAAAAGGTTTCACTTACATGTCAGTTCACATTATAATTATTATATTACTATATGTAAAAACTATTTTTTTCCAAGCCTGTACTGGTATAAACCAGTATTAGTACATTACACAGCAGTGGCATTACCAGAATGTCATCCTATGGTGGGCATTTGGTCATGTAGGGGGGTAACAAGAAAAGAGATTGACAGCAACTCTAAAACCTCTCTGTTTGCCTCCTCAACGAGGAACAATTATTTTGACAAAACACAAACATCTACAAAGACCCATCTATACAGACCAGTGTTCCAGAGTTTTCTGATCTTTTTTTAAATAGGGTGTCTAAAATGTTCCAAATGCTGAGAGACAGTCTCTGCTCTGTTTAACCCATCAGGTTTTACAGTCAAACATTTTGAGTTGCTTAAACTTAACTGGTTTAAGGCAACACCATGTAGGATTTGGGGATTCAGCAAGTACATAGAAACTGAACTAAAATTAGCAGATAAGTGGGTTATTTGTAGACTTATATACAATTAGGAGATTTACAAACAATTAGAAAATGACCAAGGGTGCCCAAATTTTCCATACAAATGTAGATGAGCTAAAGACCACAGAGAATAGAAACAGAACACTGTTAAAAAATAGAGCCTAAAGATTTCTTCAGAGCGATGCCACAGAGGATCCACTCTTGGTTGTTTAAAGATCCACATTTGTAATGAGATGTAAATAGATGATTCCAGAATTCCCCAATTCTTAATGAGAATTCTTGACCTGTGTAACCAGTCCTGACAAGCTGAGACTTTACAAACAGTGGGTATCCACAGTTTTGCGCATGCCACAACTACTCAAATCTAAATAACCTGTTCATTAACATTTGCAGAAAAAAAAATTTATAAACAGCTTGTTGCAAAGGTGCTTCTTTTCACTTAAAAAAAATCAACAAAATGTCATTTTACATACAACTGTATGTGGTGTTTGTTGAATAAGTCTTTTGTCATTTATTCTTATGGCTTAGATGAAGATCAGAAAATTCCAAAGGGTTCACAAACACTTCCTCACACTGCTATATGATAGTGTTAAGGTGTGTAGAACTGTAGTGTGTTGTTATGTAAATGTCTGGATTCACTGGGATCTCTTGTTGGACTTCATTATCACAACTCAGAATTATAATGTCCAGAGTTTTTCATATCTGACGTTCATAAAATTCAAAGTAGAGAGTGTGTAAGCTCAGTGGCAGTAAAAGCTACTGATGGACAGAAACGTGGGGCAGCCTCATTAACATTCACACTTGTTTTTAAGAGGATTGTGTTCAATGATATTGATTTTCTTAATTAAGTCATAATTAGTAAATCGTTGTTATTAATGAGCTGTAAAGGATATTGAGTGATGCTCAGAGAGACAGAACGGAAACACCAGTGTAAATTCTCACAACGAGATGCAACAGGAAATGAGCTATTAGATTCTCTTCCACTGCATTTCTAAAAAGTTCCTAAAAAATCTTTAAAAAGGTTAAAAGGTGTTGAAAAGCCATGGCTTTCTGTGCAGGTTCATTAAACTTTTAAAAAAGGTTCTTCACAATCACACATCTCATTTACAAGTTTCTTAGTTTCAAGTACCTTCCATTAAAGGGCTGTTCAGTGTTGTTGTAGGGGATTTTCTACATGTAGGATTAGTCTCAGTTCCATCCTCAAACACCTTAGGAGAAGACTGAGGTGTGTATATGTATGTGCCATATGTACACACGAGGGAAGACCACAGTACAAAAAGTGAAGAAAAACTTTTGAATAGATGGAGAACACTTTCAGGAATGTAGGCAAGGATGGGCAATGATACATCAAAATGTGTTTTGAAATAAGATATTAAATACCCTAATTGTAAGTGTACCAAAATAAAATACAGCGCTCACACCATATATTAAAGTACTGTATATTTGTATTTTATAAATACAAAAATACTTTTCAAATCTTCTATATTATACTATATATGTAAATCTTCTATCTATTGGCCTATTTAATTTATCCCTTCACCACTACACTGACTCATTTGATAACCTGGACAATGTTTGAGAGCAACAGCCTTTCACAAACACAAAACAGCCCCCATTACACACTTAGACTTGATGAGAAGTTTTAAGATACAACATATGCCAGTGGTAGATGAGCTGACAACCTGCTGTTTAATGGCATAGCAGCACAACTTTTTGTTACAACTGTTTGTTACAACTGACACTTTATGTGATACTTTAATGTGTGTGTTTAAGAAGTTACATTATCTCTTGACACTATAATGGTATACAACAACTCTGAAAGTCTTTACTTTTTTTTTTGTTTGTTTGTTTTTTTTCATGAACAACTGACAATTTAGTGATTTTGGAGCTCTAGACAAAAGACTAGAATGGGACCCCTGGATGCACATTTTTAAGTTTTAAACAAGTGACACAACCGTCTACACTGCAAAATCTGATATCCTGGCAAGTGAAATCATTTTAATAAATTTGAACTTATTTCTAGACATTATTTACTTTATATTTACTTTAGTAATTTTACTTGCTGAAATTATCTCACTATATTGGCAGAAAAATTGGCTTCTTTCAAGAAATAATTGCAAAAAACAACTGCAAATACAGCTATTTTGCACTGGATATATGGCTATTTTAGAACAACACATACAGTACACAATTCGTATGTTCGTGGGGCCATTAATTGGCTCACCTTCGCCTAGTGCAAAGACCGCCCCTGCATAAACCTATACACTGTAGACATAATTGCAATTAATGTACATTATATAAATGATTTTACAGTTTCATGAGCACACACTGTGTTTGAAATGAAATGGATTTAAGGCTAAAGATGCAGAAGAGGGTTTAGGACTTTAGTTGTCTTGTAGAGTTTGTAGGTGTTTGATGAGAGGAATGACTAGTGTGTGCAGGAATGGTTAATTACTGGAGGAGAAACGTCCCCTAAATGTCATTATTACAGACTCTGACAGACTATCAGAATTGTAACAGTATTAAAGAACATCAGCATTGTGCAGGTCTGGCAATAGAACCCCAGAAACTTTAGAAGACTTGTAGTTTGTTAATGAAGTCTGTCTTAATTTATTCTCATTGCTTCAATGAAGATTGAGGCTTGTTTTAGAGGACAAATGTCCCGAAATTGAAATAATTCCAAAGAGTTCACAAACTTTCTCTCACAGCTGTATATGATAGTGTTACACTTGTGGATAATTGCAGTGTGTTATTATGTAAATGTCTGGGTTCACTGGAACCTCTTGTTAGGTGTCATTATCTCTACATTAGAATGGCCTGTGTTCTTTTCTTATCTAAACACCATAAACGTCAAAGTAGTAAGTGCGGGTAAAATAAAAAAAAACATGCTAAGCTCAATTAACTCATAAAATGCCTTATGTCTTAAGTTTAGAAAAGAAATCTTTGTAGTTTTTTTTTTTGGAGATGTAGTGGAGCTCCGGCCCTTTCAGCCATGCTCCCATCAAATAGAGCTGCATAGGTTCCTTTTGTTGAAGAATGTGGGTTTGGTTCCTGTGTTCATCCAGAGAGAAAGAAGAAGAACAGCAGTTTAGCCACATGCTGGCCATGATGGGTTGTCACATTTCTCACACTAAATACCCCCCAGTAATAATGAAGATAGTAAAAATAAAAAATCTGATGCTATGTGGTAGACTGATCACTGACCATAATAAAGATTCCACACCAAAAATGTGGACTCCATTTCCTGAGTGGACATGTTTCAAAACAATGTTATATCAAATTGTATCTTAACTGAAGCATTAAAATGCTAATTTTACTACAAAATGACAGTAAACGCAACAGAAATTGAAATGTATGGTGACCATTACTTTCAGAAGACAAAGTTAGAGAACGTGCAACAAACCTGCTGATAACAAGAGTCATCATGCTAAGTGTTATGATTGCGATCGTGCCCCCTAGAATCTTTATAAGGTAAGATAAGATAATCCTTGATTTGTCCCACAATGGGGAAATTCACAGTGCTACAGCAGCAAAAGAAGCAAAAGAATTTTTTAGCCTGCAACATCACACATTTATTATTTACAGTTTTTTATATTATTGAAGGTCTAAAAAGATGAAAATCAATTCAAATTATGTATCAAAACATACTTTATTTTTTAAAAAGAACCTGTTTGGCTGGTTTTGTGTCAGATAGCTAAATATGAGGTATTATTACTGGGATCCAAATAAGAAGTCTAACATAAACATTTAGGCTAACATTAGATGCTAGAGGGTGAACTAGCAGCTTTGAGAGCATCATCTTGCTTGAAGCATAACAATAGTGAGGAAATAAGCAAATTACCATGTAATTTTTTAATTTATTGAAAATCATTTTTATGGGGGCGTTATTTTCTTTACTCTGGAGCCCATAAGGTCCTAGTTACACCTAGTTGGATTTTTCACCCAATTATCTCCCCAGTTTAGTCGTCTCCAATTCCACCCGCTAGTTAGGACTCCCCCAATCACACAATGCTATCAACGCTAGGGGGGTGAAGGCTAACACAGGCTTCCTCCGAGACCTGTGAAGCCAACCACCGCTTCTTTTCGAACTGCCGCTCACGCAACGTCATTGGACAGCCAAACGTGCTTGGAGGAAAGTGCCAACCGCCAGATCTGTTAGGTCAGCTAACAGACGCCTGCGCTGACTAGCGTCGCGTTGAGTGATGGGGGGAGAAGGAGGGGCCATCCTACCCACCCAGAGAGAGCGAGGCCAATTGTGCTCTCTTGGACTCCTGGCTACGGATGGCTGTAGCATCACCAGGGATCGAACTCGCGATCTCCTGATGATAGGGCCAACGCTTAGACAGTTGCGCCACTCGGGAGCCATACACCTAGTTTTTAAAAATTCCCTCTACTTTGCCAAGCCTAGATCTTTATTCTGTACAATGACGGTTCGAGACTGATTCAAATAGTTTAGAAACAATAGCAAATGACAGAAGAATCTCAACGTTTGTCTGAGCACATTGCAATTCTGGATTTGTAATTCAAGCTTTTAGTCATCAATTTAGCATGGTGCTCACCGCACGCCTAAATCAACCCACACTCACCTGGGGTTCTTCTGTACTTGTTAACAGACTTGATTATGTGGTTTCTGACTCTGTATGACTCACTGTTGTCTATAAAATGTAGGCTTCATGGTGGAGTGTGAGTCACAATCCAACACATTTTGATTTCTGATAAATAAATCATGGATTAATTGCTAAAGACTCATCTTTTTATACAATCAACCTGTAAATCTCTGTTACAAATGAAGACAAAACTCTGATTTGAACATTTGTGAGCACTCCAGCTGGAAGTAGCATGAGTACAAATGTGACAACTCGCCCAGAGCTGGATTACGACCCTTTGGTGCCGCTGGGCATTAGAGTCATGGTGCCCCGTCAACATGTACTTCTGCAAACATAACAGTCTCCCTGTCACGCATACCACTTATTCAGTGGTAATAACCAAAGACCTTCTAGTCATTTTTATATATTTTATTCACGACATCTATAGTTTAATTCTCATGAATCTGTGAACAAAACATTCACAAAGATATACTGTTGTGAATTTATGCAGGGGTGAATTTGCTTCTCTCATTGTTTACTTTGAGAGTAACAGCATGTTAAACTAACCCCCCCAAGGAGGCTTTAAAAAAGTGCAACAGCCACCAAAAGGGAGATTCAAATAATGTATGAGTGAATTCTGTGACTTAAATACAAAACTCAGTACACAGAAACAATGTAAAAGGTTACTTTCATTGTACAGATCTTCAGGTTGAATCTGGAGTAATTTTGTCCATTTTTATAGATATGGTATATTTTCATAAAGATAAGGCATATTTGCATAAAGCCATTTATTGGTTTATGTTACTTGTTAGCTACATTAGCCTCAGTTCAAAACTAAAGAATCAAACTTCAGACGCCAAACATGTCTCGGCTGACTGACTATATTTGAAAAATAGGGAAGATTTGTTTTTGGGCAAACTGCCACTTTAAAGGAGAATTGCAATGAAACGTTTAAGATGTAAACAGAGTCATTCAGTGTGGTTTGGTGTGAAATATTCTGTTCTAGAGGAACTTACAGAGTCAGAATTGTTCACAGTGGTGGTGATAGGAACCAGATGTCCACCTCTAAAAGCTCCCTCACAGAAAGTTATTACAGGAAATGGTTATGAATTCACTGCCTGATGTCTGAGACACTGTTTTCTGATAGTTTTGAGAAGATTTTGGCCTAAAATTTGTTTTTAAAATCCACTTTCTTTATTTGTTTACATCTCAATGACGGAATTATGTAGAAATTTTGGAAAAATCAGTGGAATGCCCCTTTGAAGGAACAATGCTTAGTTTTGTACATCTGCTTGCCTGAGTGGAAGATTATTTTCAGAGTTTTATTAGTGTGCTTTGTGAAGAGAGAAGGTACTGAAGACACTGGGACCATTTTTAATTTTTCTTGGACACACTCTGTATGAGACTTGTGGGGAGGAGTCACTGTATGCAAATTTCCATTCATGTAAAACAGTGATACCACCATTAATGAGGACTTCAAAGAGACGGAGCTCATCAAATGAGGACCAAACTAACAGGTTAGTGTGTTCATTTTATTGCATATATGGCTTAAACATTTACAATGAAAGACTTTTACAGAGAAGATTAACTAAAATGAGTCAAAGGAACCTCAAAACCTCTCACTGCCTTTTTATTACAGTAACTCCAGGTAGCTGGTTCTGTTCTCTTGAGGTTAAAGATGAAGATGGTGACTGTGGTGATGGAGATCTTCTGAGCATAGCAACAGCAGGCTTGTATCACGAGCATTCGAAGCAGAGTAGAAACCAAGTGCAGAGTTTTATTCAGGGTGAGCCCAAACCAGAGGTGTGTAGAACAGCCTGAATCTATCCTGTACAAGCTATGTGTTTATTCTTAGATATGACGCAATGATTTAATTCAAAGAGTTGCATGGGGTGAGCACAGGTGCATATATGGTGGCACTACAGAAGCACAGGTGACCACCAGGGGCACCATACAGGTTTTTTTTACTCTGTGCTTTGTGCTGGGCAAACTTACATGCAAAAACCACTTGGAGCACCATAGACCGTAGACCATTGAGAGCAAATGAAATAATGCCCAGAGGTTTCTTGTCGGTTATAAGGTTTGAGCAAGCCACAAAATTTTCATTGCATCTCTTCATTATTGCTAAAACACTGCTGAAGACAATCTGTGGTGCTGCTGGTGCTCCCCTGTGCTTCTGTGGTACCACCATATACACATCTGTGCTCATCCTTGCCACCCAGCATCAGAATTAAATCTTTGCATCACATCTAAAAATAAACCACACATACCAATATAGCTCCTATGCTCTGGCCCCTATTGTGGACTATCATGTACACAATATGAATATTCTAAGGATCCAGCAAAAATACATTATCATTACAATTCTGTGCCTTAAGTAGTTGTAAATGTTGTAAAAGTCTGTAGAGACATTGTTTTGGCTGTTTTGCAACTATATGCAATTAATTTATGCTGTCAAATGTACATTAATTCTCATGCATGATTAATTGCTTGAAATTAAACAGAATGGTGTCACTATGCCATGGTTCACAGTGTAGATGGACTATTTATAATGATGGTTTTGTGTCTTGAATAGTTGTATGTTATTTCCCATTGTCATGTGAAATTTCTGCCATAAAGGCTGAATTACACTGATCACTCATGGACCTCCTGTATAAATCTGTAAAACCCCTCTATTTTCCAAACTGTTTTGCTCTTAAAGGCACTGGGGACATTCTTAATATCCATAGCATCATGAATTGTCAAGATCCAAAACATAAGTTTACAGAGCAAAATCTGACTGCTTCTGCCAGAAGACTTGATTAATTGGCTGATTGACTGAATTTATCTGATGATTAAGATACATAAGATACTGTCCAGCAACCATTACACACATTAAATCACAAAGAATTAAAACACAATAAAGCCCTAAAGCGTTTTCCAAAGTGGCCAACATAAAATGTATAGAAAATGTGTTGTCATGTGTTCATCCTCACCTCAAACCCCCTCAAATGCTGTGGATTTGTGAAAAAGTTTTGTAAAGAGAAAAGGGGCAAAATACCTCACAACTGCTGTGCATCTAGAAAGCATTATGTCACTGTCGCACAAAATCTTGTATCTCCATTTTTATCGTTTGTAGCATAATTTGGAGACTCTTGTTACACTGTGCATTATTTATTATTACATCCCTTTTTAGCTAGCTAGCTAACATATAAATCAGTGTGACACACCATCTGTGTGAAGTATGCAAAGAAAAAGTTGCTTTTTATTGTCCCTGTTTCAGCAGGACAAGAGTGTGGACAAGCAAATAAAACAGAGAGCAAAGAGCAGGGGTCATTTTGTCCTTTCAATAAAAATCAGTTTCTTGTAAAATGTCGCTTAATGTTCAGCTTCTTACGAGGCTGGAGTCAGTTTCTTATTCACTGGCTTCTTGTTCAAATTTTCCCAAATTTTCCACCTTAAATGAATGTACTGCTGCACTATTTAAGGTGGAACAGGAAAATTCAAATGAGAAGCTGGTGAATGAGAAACTGATAGCTTCATGACTTTTTAGTGCAAATAAGTCCATTCGTCTCCAAATTATCGATGTTCATCTTATATCGTTCTCTTTGCCTTTTCGTTAGCTGCTAGTTAGGCGAGACTGTTTTCTGTGTTGCTGTGGTGACCAGCAGTCTGCACCTCAATCTTCAGCATTAAAGGGTGATTTAGCAGTTCTACATTAACTCTGGCATTTAAGACCATTTATTGTGAAAACTGTGTTAGAACTGTGTGTTATAATGAGCAGCAGAGCTTTATCTTACAGCAAAGGAGGAGGATTATGTTATTTTATCTAAAAATCCGTGTGTTGCCGACCCCTGGCTTAGCTTAAGCAGAAAAAACATTTTGGTAATAGTTTATTACTTATAGTACTGCGCAGAGTCAGGGACACTGATAAGAATTTTGAGGCTAAAGTATTGTGGAAGTTTACCAAAGGACCCTCAATGTCATGTCTGTACAGATCTTGCTGAAATGTTTAAATTGTGTTTTATTTCAACAGTTGACAATGCTTTGTACTAAATTGTTTGGTTTGTATTCAGTTGTTTTTGTTGATTTTTGTTAGGAAAAACCTGGAATGATTGACTTTGCCTTTACTTAGTCTAAATTTTTGTTGGATATCACGCCTTTGGTTGTGTAAGTTTGATTGTTGGTTACACTTCAACTTACTTTTTGGTGATCTTTTTGTATATTTGCAGCTTTTGAATTGTATGTTTCTTTTTGGCACATGATTAAATGCAGTGTCTTGTTCACACTATCAGTTGGGCTTGTTTGGTGTGTCAGGTGGAGATACACAAACATTCTGACAATCGCGCTCTTAAAGTAGATAAAAAGTAGTGCACTACTTTTTCTGGAAAAGTAGCTAAATTGTAGCTAGCTACAAATTTTGGGAAATTAGCTACACAGTAGCTAGCTACTACTTTTTCAGTAGCTATCCCAACCCTGGTTATAGTTGTCATTACAATAATGGTCCCCTCCTTTAGAAAGGTACTATATACTCCATTAGTTTCTACATTACCTAGAAATACTATAAAACATGCACAGTTAGCTTATTCTTCAAAAGCAACGCCTGCTGACTCAGTTTTCTCAACAATACTGTAAATCTTAGCAGATGCTCAGTAGAACAGAAGCAATGATAGGATTTCTGCTGCTATCAATTATGGTCAAGTATAATCACACGAGGTGATGTCAGATTTGCTGCAATTATTTATTCATTTCTTTTGGACTTACAGTCAGACAAGAAAGACTCATGCATTTGTAGGAATTTTATGCAGTGATCCACATAGGTCTGTGCATACATCTTTCATATATTTATACCTAGTGGTTACTTCACAACATGAATCGTCACTCAGTCAACCAAAGCTTGTCAGCCCGTACCCTGAGAATGAGCCTTATGGTTATCATATACACATTTCATGTTGCTAATCTTACCTATGCTACATAGTTTGTAAACCTTTCCACAATCACAAAATTTCTGTGGAATATCTGTGACAGGTTCCTCTATAAACAGTTCGTAAGGGGGTATTAGCACTTCAGCCTCATGTGGATGCGCTGATATGGCAGATATATCGGCACCGTAGCATGTGTAGATGATAAAACAAGTTGTTTTTCCAAATTTTAACAGTGCAGGTCTGTGTGAAGAAGAAGCAAATCTACCAAATCTCACAAAGCCGCCTTTTATGTAAACTGTGTCTTCGGTGCGCCGGTGTGTGGTTTGGCATGTTTCTAGAGGATTAATAGTTTGTATGCCATCTGTTATCAGACCAAACGTGTCAAGGTACTATTTTTTACCCTGACCTATTTTTTTATTAAGGTGATCATGAAACTTCTCTCCAGTGTATGCTCGAAGGGCTATCCTTCTCAAGTCATCCCTTTTTAAATCAGAATCCTTTTTGTCTGCTAAACTAAGACCTTCTTTGGCATCATCCCAAGCTGTCTTGAACACACTTTTGGATTCTAGCTCCTTTTTCAGTAAATGCTTTGTAACCTCCTTATACATATTGTCTTGGCATTTCTCAAATTCATCATCAATAGAATCTAGAAATTCATCCATATTGATTTGAAACAAAATAAAACCCATTATAAATAAATACATTGACACTGATACCTGTTACTCATCAGTTAGATGAAAAAACTTATTATTTCAGATTTATCACTATTTCCCCATCATCAACATGTCATATACAACTCAGAAGACATGTGTAGGTTCAAGGGTGGTTTTGGATAGAAATGTCTATATTTGTGTTGTAGTTGATTGATCAAGATCAAGAGTAATATGATCTATATTAACAACTAACATTCACAACAAGTTACAGTCCAGTTCAGTCAGTGATTATATTAACTAAGATCCAGCATCCCAGGCCAGGAAACTGCTCATGTTCTTACAGCTCACTGTAAAAGTTTTATTTCTTTAGTTAATTTTACAATAATGCTAGCTTTCAAATACATGTTGAGGTGAAGCTCATGTTAGCGAGAAGACAGGGTGTCTGACAGGATGTGTAGCAAAGAAGCTGCTGGTGTTTTCAGAACAATGGACAGACCTACCCAGAGTCCAGTGTGTTTGATTACTTCAGAAAATGATCAACCAGCTTCTAAGAACTTTGGAGGTGTGTCTGCAGATTTCTTTGAGAAACCGAAAGTGAGTCTCCTGAAGAGAATAGAAGCTGGACACACACTGAACACTGACATGGCTAATATATTTAGTTATAAAGTTCTGTGTAATTTTCTGATAAATACGTTTTCTTCATTCCAAAATTCTAACAAAATTGAGCAAAATGAAACCACCAATTTTCTTTTGAATGTTTAGTAACTTCAGCCCCATTAATATATATATATATATATATAATATATATATATATATATATATATATATATATATACAGCCCAAAATGACTTGGAAAAAAGTCTGGTTCCACTGGCTTACAGTAAAAGTAAGTCAACGTAAGTCAAAGTCTTTTCCTGTAGAGTTAGCATTTTGGAGATACAAGGTTTTCTTCCAACAACAGCGATATATAACCAATAAAACATAAAACATGACAGGGAGTGTGTTCTAACATCACAGTGAATCTTCAAATACACCTCTAATTCTGAGATGAAATGACTCAGAGAAGACCACATATATAGGCTGCCATGAATAGTTTAACCATTAAATGTAATGGATTTCTGCTGAAAAAACCCACAGAAACCGTTTCTAGTGGTTCCTATTGGTTTAATAATAGGTTTTGGCTTTTTGAATGGGGTGATATCACAATGTAAAGGATCCTAAAAGTTAAACAGGTGACGAATAGCTGATTCCATATACTTTTAATGGTTTCCTAATGGGATCTAGGTGTTCTACAGGAAACTAGTTGTAACCGTTAACGGTAACCATTAAGCCAATTCAAATTAGAAAGCCAAACCGTTAGCAAGGATCATTAAAATATAAACACCGTCGACTGCGCAGGTGGAGCTCGATAGAGTGCAGAGTTACACTGAAAGCGAAAGTACATTTTCAGTGACGTCTCAGTAAACACAGAGAGAGTATCCTGAAGAAGCAGGACGCAGAAGAGCTAAGAGTAAGTCTGATCATCCTGGTTCAGCAGAACAACGACTTTCCTCCGGCTAGAAAAGGAGACAAGGTAGAAAATGTACTATCATTACTGGAGTCAACAGCAAAGCGCCTTTACTTTACTTAGCTTCGACGTCACTGCGCAGCTCTGAGCGGCAGCGACAGGTACAGTTTCAGCTGCTCAAATTTCTCAGCGAGGAAAAAAATATCATGGATTTTTATCGCGATAAACTAGAAGTTTAATTTAAGTCGCGTTTGCGATGTATTTATAGTGTTATGATTCATATTTATCCAGTAGAGCAGTCTGCTGCCCCCTTGTTATCTTAATCGAGCAGAGTTGGTTTAATATCTGTCATTTCTCCGGTCTGTTTCTCAATAACTGAACGTCGAAATGATCAGTGGAATAAATGTTCTCTCAGAAGCGTCGTGTGTGTTTACTTTTGTAAACAGGATCTCGGCGAACTTCCGTCTTTTAGAAAAGCCTACCAAAAAAATAAAAAATCGCCAGCTAAGGGACCGTCTCAAAAGAGCCCGAGCACAGTAAAAATGTGGACTTCTGCCGCATGCTGAGTACACATCGGTGTACATATCAAAGTTATTCCCATACCACATAAATATTAGTTGTTTTAAATGCTTCCATATTAACACATTGGTGTTATACATTTTAATGAATATTTAACATAACCCAACTGTTATTGTGTTACATCTACTAAATATAAACTCCTAAAATACACATAGCAAAGATAGAGCAGACATCTAAGCCTGGTACAACTTCCAGTTTCCAAAAATGTCCATTTGTCTATAGTTTAATGGCTGTTTTTGCGTAGTCCAGTCATCATTATGATACATATAGCGATATTACCTGTATTAAAGAAAGTGGCCGTTCACAATACACAATTGTAACATCCTCCTGTGCCTTATCTGTGTTTTTCTCTGTTTCTGCCTTTGTTTCCTTGTTTTCCTGTGCCATGCGCCTTTGTTTATGTCTGCCCTGTGCCTTTGTTTTCTAGTCCATATGCTTGTGTTGTTGTATAAGCTCCTTCCCTGTCCTGCCCTCTTCAGCCCACACCTGTTTCTTGTTTCTGGCTCCACCTTTGTTAAGTGTGCTCAGCTGTTTCTCATCTTGAGTGTTGTATAAATACCCCTCTGTTTCTCTTGTTTCTTGGCTAGCATTGCTCTTGTACACTTGTGCTCTTTGGGCTCAGGTCGTGGTCTCAATTCGTGCTCTCACGCTCGTTGTCAGTTCTGTGTTTGAGTTCATGTTCATAGTGTTTGGTTTTCACTGCTTGAGTTTTCTTTGTAGTTAATGTTTACTAGTTTTCTTACTCAGTTTAGTTGTGTTTTCTATTTTATTCATGGATCAGAATGCTATTTATGTTTCTGCCTGTTTTTTTGGAGGTTCAGAATAGGGACTATAACAAAGGACACCCGCACCTGTACCCCATCTCCTGTTATGCTTCAGCAGCCCCAACTTTATAACAATATGTATCATAATATTTTGACACAAAGTGCACTAGCAATATCACATTTAAAATTGCTATTGCTATTATTCAATATTTCACATACTGCACTGCAGTAAATCCAATTAAACAGGACTAATTATGATCTCTTTGTAATGAAACATGCAGTTGGTCGGTTCTTTAAGCATGATATTTGTAATGTGCTCAGAAAAGCATATTGTGTATCACAATAGCAAAATTGATCATGATAATGCTAAAATATTGTCATTGTTGCTAATTAAAAAGGTAATTTAACTTCAACTGTGATAAATGTGGTGCAACTGCAACTTGTATTTGACTAATGTAACTTGCCTTGCTAGCATGTTGGTTCCACTGAAATTAAATTAGACACTAATGCTGCACCCACTTGGCTTGTTGGGGATTTTTTTCTTGGAGACATGCATTCAAAGTTTTTTTTATACCAAAACAAATTGCTCAACTAACTCGTTAAGCTCTAAAGGGCTACTGTGTCATCCTGTTGATTCTTATTGAATCCTAATGATGCCAGACTGATTTGTGTAAAGCTGCATTATGTAAGATATGGAAAAGGATGTGAAGTCTGAAGTAATAAAAATCAGAGTTGGGAGCTTTTTCTGACCACATCATACATCTTTATGTATTAACGCACAGGCTCAGAAAGGTCTGGTGCGATGTTTATGTTTCAGATGATCTCAAAATCAACATTATACTGATGAAGATATGATGACAATAGTAGATAATTCACTCACATCCTCAGAAGATGCGTCCTTCACCAAGTTCTCTTTAAATTCTCTTTCAATGTGCTTGCAACAACAAATGTCACAAAATGTACAAAATGTTGTGTGCATTACACATTTCCACCAGAGAGGTCACCAAATCCTCACATTTTAAATTATGAATATCTTTATTGTGTGTCACATAAATACATTTCAGATATTGACACAATGATACATGTCAATATTTGAAATGTATTTGTGTGATACATTTTGAGCTTAAGCCAGCAGAAGAGCTTGAAGTACTGGCTTGAGATGTGGTTACACTAGAGAAGTGCATTTCTAAATGAGTGAATAATAATATACACTGATAGGATTCTCATCCAAACTCATATCTGCAGGCACACTAACTTTAAAATCACTTGTTCTACCTGAAACGTCTGTGACTGTTTAACAGACAGTTTGTAGGACCTGACCAAAGCGCTACATCCAAATTAATGACCATGTGTGTGTGATTGTAGGTTGGGAGTACAAGGACAGATCAGAAGATCTTCAAAATGAGTACATCTGATGAGGATTATCAGCTTTTCAAAGATAAAAGGTGAAAAAATTATATGTAACATCATATGAAATGTTTGACAATTACTTGTATCATTATTTAGATAAATGCACTGTAATCTATGACAGCAGAAACCAAAAATTAATGTACTGTTGTAGATATAAATGTGTGTGTGTGTGTGTGTGTGTGTGTGATGTGAGTGTTTTAAGCTGGATGAATATTCACATAAATAAAAACTGAAGGCAAAATTTAATGTTGTAATTAGGATGTGGTTTCTGTTTAGTCCGGTTAAAAAAGGAGATTAGATTCACCTGAACGCAGCTGTGTGTCCATAAAGACTGACCAGTCAAAGGATTTTCCAATGGAGTCCAGGGAAGCAGAATCTTCAAAGTCATGGTGAGGAAAGACTCAGGGGGAATTGTTTTATTAGTATGTGTTAATACAGTCATTGTATATTTGGAAAAAGATGCATTATATTATAAAAATACAAAATTAGGCAAATATTTCATCTCTAAGACTAGTTGAAATAAAGCAAATTTCAATAAGTTTGAGGGTTTTTATTTGCTATTGCAAATATATTGATTGGAACTGAAATATTTTATTTATTTATATATATATATATATATATATATATATATATAAATGTAAATGTATCTAAATGTAAAAGTAAATAGTACTGCTCTGAAATGCAAACATGTTCTGTTGTATTTAGCCGGCTTCAAAAAGAGAGATCAGATTCACCTGAACCCAGCTGTGTGTCCATGAAGAGTGACCAGTCAAAGGATTTTCGAATTATGTTCAGGGAGGGTGACTCTTTCCCTGAAGCAAGGTAAGAAAGGAGCCTATTACACTAAACAGAGCAGCAGTGTTAATTATCATGTACAGGTGTATTTATACATGTAACCTCTCAAAATCCCTGACTAATTAATTTGGTTTCTTTCTCTTTTTTTAAAGTGTTGAGCAGAGTCAAGCAACACATTCACATGAATTTCACTCAGACGTCAAGGTATGCACATCATGTCATCAAAAGTTTAGGGACATGTAGCATTTGCAAAATGTCTTTAATAAATTAACAATTTGCAAGTAAAGTTTTTTTTTTTTTTGCAAAATTAATGGAACATCTGATAAAATTTGTTTCTTGGGAGTTAAGCTAAAGGCTAAATAAAGATAATTTAATGAACATATGTACCCAATCAATGATAAAGTTCACTTATTCTTCATTCATCCACCAGAGAGAATGCATGGCATACATTAAGCTTTTAATGGTCAACAAATCATTAAACAAGTGTTGAAGTTTTGTGTGTGAATTTACAGACAACCTTTTACAGAAAGAAGAGTCAGTATTGTTCATATTTTAGCCTTGGCCCATTTCTTTGCCCATTTTATATTGTATATTTCAGAGGCCCATTTTATATTTCAGGGGCAGGAGCACCAAGTTGTCTTCTCATCAGAACGGACCTCTGTGTATCAGCAAAGGTTTAAGTCCAAAATGCAGGAGAAATTTCAGATAATTAATGAAGGAATCTCAAAGCAAGAAGCCTCAACCCTTCTGAATATGGTCTACACAGAGCTCTACATCACAGAAGGTGAAAGTGGAGAAATGAATGATGAACACGAGGTGAGACAGATTGAAGCAACGTCAATACGGGCAGCAACAGAGGATACACCAATCAAATGCAATGACATCTTTAAACCCCAACCTGGACATAACAACCCCCTCAGAACTGTGCTGACCAAAGGCATTGCTGGAATTGGAAAAACTGTGTCAGTGCAGAAGTTCATTCTGGACTGGGCTGAAGGGAAAGCAAATCAGGATGTGCACTTCATATTTCCATTTCCTTTCAGGGGGTTAAATTTGATGAAGGGTAAAAATCTTAGTTTGATAGACCTTCTTTGTCAATTTTTCTCTGACATAAAGGAATTAAAACCCGAGGATTATCATCAGTACAAAGTCATGTTCATCTTTGATGGTTTGGATGAGTGTCGACTTCCTCTAGACTTCCAGAACAATGAGAGCATTTGTGATGTAACAGAGACAGCTTCAGTGGATGCTCTTCTGACAAGCCTAATCAAGGGAAGACTGCTTCCCTCTGCTCTTATCTGGATCACTTCTCGACCAGCAGCAGCCAATCAGATCCCTCCTGAGTGTGTTGATCAGGTAACAGAGGTCCGAGGGTTCAGTGATCCTCAGAAGGAAGAGTATTTTAGAAAGAGAATCAGTGTTCAAAACCTTGTTGATAAAATCATCACACATATAAAGTCCTCAAGAAGTCTCTACATCATGTGCCACATGCCAGTTTTCTGCTGGATTTCAGCCATTGTTCTGGAGAGGATGTTGGGTGAAGCAGAGAGCGGGGCAATCCCAAAAACTCTGACTCAAATGTTTACAAACTTTCTGATCTATCAGACCAAACAAAGGAGGCAGAAGTTTCTTCAAAGAAGTGACTCTTATCCTGACCAGATCAACGAGTGTATTCGTGCACTGGGAAAGCTGGCTTTTCAACAGCTTGATAAAGGCAACCTGATCTTCTATGAGGAAGACCTAAGGGAGTGTGGCATTGATGTCAAAGAAGCTTCTGTGTACTCAGGTATTTGCACCCAAATCTTCATAGAAGAGAATGCACTGCACCTAAAGAAGGTATACAGCTTTGTTCACCTGAGTGTTCAGGAATATCTTGCAGCTCTGTATGCATTTCTCTCTTTCATCAACAAAAATGTCCCAGGACAGCAAACTCTTGGCTTCTTATGCTTCTCTGAGAAGACAACAATGTCTGACTTTCTCAAGAGTGCAGTGGATAAGGCCTTACAGAGTGAGAATGGACACCTGGACCTTTTCCTCCGCTTTCTTCTTGGTCTCTCAGTAAAATCCAATCAAACTGCCTTACAAAGCCTGCTGACACAAAAAGAAAGCCACAGCAATGAGGAAATTATAACATCCATAAAGGAGAAGATCAAAGATGACCCAGTTCCAGAGAAGTCCATTAATCTCTTTCACTGTCTGAATGAATTGAATGACCATACTTTGCTGCAGGAAGTTCAGGCATACTTGAGCAGAAGAAAAAGGCATCGCCTCCATGGCGTCAGCCTTTCTCCTGCACAGTGGTCTGCTCTGGTGTTTGTGATTCTGGATTCAGCTGAAGAACTGGAGAAGTTTGACCTGTGGTGTTATGAACCAACAGAAGCATGTTTGTTGAAGCTGTTACCAGTAGTCAAAGCATCCAGAATAGCTTCGTAAGTGTTTTCATTCCATATTACATCTAGGGTTGGTAAAAATATGATGTTTTGTCTAGTATATTTAGTAGGCTTACTAAATATGCTGACTAGACAGTTGGTTTGTCATATTCTTCAAGACTTGCAGAGATCTGAAATTTTTTGGCCACAATGTACGATACAAGTTTTTAGAATACAAATGACCCAGAGTCGCATATAATTGTTCAACTAAGTTCTTTGACCTTAGGTCCAATTCCAGGTTTCTTTTTTGTGTTAGGTACATGCTAAATGCTTTATTTCCAGATGCTTTCAAGATATGTGTGGTCAGATCTTTACTGAAGAAAACCAATGTTCTTCAGTTTTATGTTTCTAAATGCCAAAGTAAAATACAACAACATTTATTTGTATAGCGCTTTTTACAACTAGTGTTGTCTCAAAGCAGCATTACAGAAAAACAGTTTATTGAAGGGTTATCAAAAGAATAAAAAAGAAAATAAAGGAGCCCATGTAAAGACATAAGGAACCAAATCCAGGTCCAAGCTTTCCATGAGCAAGCCAGAGTCAACAGTGGCAAGGAAAAACTCCCTAGGAGTAAGAGGAAGAAACCTCGAGAGGAACCCAGGCTCAAGGGAGGAACCCATCCTCCTCTGGTGAAATATTAGAAAACATAACATTTACACAAACAACTGATTTTCTAAATGAAAGTTTTTAAACATTTTCAGATCAGATCATAGCACTGAATCAATATTGCTGAAAACATTAAATGGTTTTAGAGTCAGCGTCAATAGAAACATGTATGTCTTTCTAGATTTAAGTGTTACATTTGAGAAAATACATAATTTCATTCTTAGAAACTGCCTTGAGTATAGTCCTATCATTGGCCTCTCATTCTTACAAACTGCCTCGAATATTGGCCTCTCAGGAGTATCTTAAAGTGATTTTACACATATCCTAAAAGAGGAAAATACTGTGTTTAGTCTAAGAACCATATATGGAAAGTGTGATATTATTTGTGGTATATCTAAGGGTCCTGTACTAAGCCAATATATTACAATGAATAAGTAAATGAAAAACAAACCCTCTTTATTGAGAACAGAGCAAAGAGAACAACATATTTAAGTAAACTTTTAATGTTTAATCACCTACTTAAAACATTCAAATGTGGTATGGTAATTTTTCCCATAGGCTGTGTAAGTGTAATCTCACAGAGAGAAGCTGTGCAGCTTTGGCATCAGTTCTCAGCTCAAAGTCCTCTTGTCTTAGAGAGCTGGATATGAGCAACAATAATTTGCAGGATTCAGGAGTGAAAATGCTCTCGGTTGGACTCAGGAGTCCACACTGTAAACTGGAGATACTCAGGTGAGATCATTACTTCCATAGTATATATCCAAGATCAATAAAATTCATTCAGAAAAACTAAGTATTCTAAAATGATTTACTTCCCAGACTGGGTGAATGTAATCTAACTGAGGAATGCTGTGCAGTTCTCAACTCAGCTCTCAGTTCAAATCCCTCATATCTGAGAGAGCTGCGTCTCAGCAGGAATAATCTGCAGGATTCAGGAGTGAAGCTGCTCTCTGCTGCACTGAAGAACCCAAAGTGTAAACTGGAAAAACTGAGGTGAGCTTTTCATCTTCCATGTTGTGCTTTTTGTTCCTCTCACCCTCTCTCTTACACAAGCATTGTTTGTTTATGCCTCTCAATCTCACAAACCACCCAATGAACAATAGATAGTAGTAGACCAAAATAAAATTATTGCCATTGATTCCAATAACAAATAAAACTTTTAACATCCCAGGCTAATTATACCCTAAGATTTATTAGTTGGTGATTACACAGATATAATGCAAACTGAGTTATTTTTAAGTTATAGAGGTCTGTAACTGCCAGCAGGTCCTGCCCATTTATGTTAATTATGCAATTGCATATGTTGCCTAGATGATGTGTCTTGTTGGTGCTTGTGACTATAACTGACAGCACTATTTTGTGGCTAGAATACTATAAGCATGATGCTGAGGAAGGCTGTTATATATATTTTTTGTTTCTTTTTGTTTTTTTGTCAGCTGATAAAATTTTATACAGTCAAATGTTCTAAAATAGCTCCAATACTTTGAGTAAAACAGTCCTTAAACCAAAAAAGACAAATAAAATCAGCCCAGCAGTCTCAGTGAAGCATAATTACCATATTTGTATGAAATTAACATTCAGAATAAATTTACAATATATTTACAATATGTTTAGAATCCATAATGATCTAGTACATTAGGAAAACATGGGCATTTTTTCTCTTTTGTTATTAATTCACATTGTTGCTTGCCATCACTTGTTAGCATTTTTTCTTGTAATCTTTTAAATGACGTTTATTCATTCTTTCTGCATTGATTTATCAGTCTACTCAGGCTTTAGCAGAGCTTGGTACCACTGAGATTAACAACTGATCACAATGATTTATCAGTCTACTTAGGCTTTAGCAGAGCTCAGTAACACTGAGATTAATAACTGATCACATTGATTTATCAGTCTACTCAGGACTAGCCAAAATAACGTTTGGTAAAGAAACTGTTAATTTAGCTACATGCAGTGCACTGATATAAAAATAAAGCAACAATGGTGTTTTTTTTCCAAGATTTTTTTTTATTTAGTCAGAAAGTATTCCAGAAGTACTTTCCTAAAAATGTGAAGAGTAACTGTATTCTGAATATTGCCTTTACAAAATGTAAATTGGACTGAATATAAATACTTTACTTCTGTACTCTAAATGCATATTTCCAATACTTGTATTCCATAACATCCCAACCCTACACACTGTGAAAATTTTTGCTCCTCTCCACATTCTAACATCAGTCAATACATCCATGCATTTCAAAAGGGTGCATTTTGCACTGAAACTCAGAACAAGAAATATTCTAAATAGAATATAGTACATAAGCATAGCAAAAACATTTGTAGAGAAAAACAGCATGAATTAAAAACTCACCCGTTACCTTTTTACAGTCCTTATACTTGATTGATGAACTTAAAATTAAGCACCCAAGTGTCTGCACACCTGATGGCCATGTTTGATCAGTTGGTTCACAGGTCTGGTAAGGTGTGTGAAAGGCAGTGCCTTGAAATGGTCACATCATGTTAGATTTCTGTGTCTAATGTAGAAAAGTGTGTTTAGTGGTCTGCAAAACACTGTGTATAGTGTTTTGCTAAAAGTGTGAGGCCGCGAACGTGCCTATAGTTGTGCAGATCTGGGCTGAGGTTTTGCTCCTTCAGTGTCAGGTTTCACTAACTGTGTTATTTTTAAATTTAGTGTGTAAGCAATCGTAAAAAACTGTATTATGCAACAGTGAATATAAGAGTATATTGGTTTGTATGGTGACCGACAAGATCCTATGCACAAAGGAAATACAATATCTGTGATGGAAACTCACAGAACGAAGTTGATAAGACCACAGATACTCACATTCCAGCACATTTTGGTTATCTTAGCTGGCTAGTTAGCTATCTAACATGTCATAGCTGTACTGCAGGTGTTTTCAGTCCTGGTGTTGTTATTTGAAATTTTACAGTTACGATCTACAGTTAATTCCAAATAGGATGCAGTGATGTTATCTACTCAAGTTTTACTGGTTTACCTACTGTTACTGGTGAATATTTATTCTGCGAGTTTCAATAACTCCATCCTCGTTGAGTGTTCTCCATTACTGTTGTCAGATTTCTGTCATTTTGCTAGCACCTCTATGGCCATGTGGCTTTACTTTACTATATATATATGTGTGTGTGTGTGTGTGTGTGTGTGTGTGTGGATCACACAAGTAAATATCTGCACAGGCACAGGATATTTTTTATTTTTATATATATTTTAAGTTTTTTTTTTTTCTTTGCAGGCTGAGTTACTGCAGTATTACAGAGGAAGGCTGTGTTGCTCTGTCTTCAGCTCTGAAATCAAACCCCTCACACTTGAGATATTTAGAGATGGGAAGGAATAAACTAGGACAGTCAGGAGTAAAGCAGCTCTCTGATCTACTGGCAGACTCACATTGCAAACTGGAGATACTCAGGTGAGTAATGGTCATTCATTGGACACCAAGACCATTTCTGAACATTTCAGGACCCTGAGCAACACTTTAATCATATTAGCCTGTTTACAAGAATGTGATTTGTTTCCTTTTCTCTACAGGTTGTTTGACTGCTGTATTACAAAGGAAAGCTATGCTTGCCTGATTTCAGCTCTGAGGTTGAACCCTTCACACCTGAGAGAGCTGAATTTGGGCTATAGTAATCCAGGAGAGTCAGGAGTGAAACTGCTCTCTGAATTACTGGCAGATCCACAGTGTAAACTCGAGTTATTAAAGTGAGTTCTCTATTTTTACTAGTCATAACATTTATTACACCAGTATAACTGGTATTGTCATTTATGCTGATACTTTCAAGTGAAAATCTCTTGGAAACACATGGGTTTTCCTAAAGTGTTCAAGTTGTAATCTGAGAGAATAAAGAATTCTGCATTTTTTTCTGCAGGTTGCATGAGAGCAACATTACAGATGAAGGCTGTGCTGCTCTGGCTGCAGGTCTAAAATTAAACCCTTCCTACCTAAGAGAACTGGATCTGAGCAAGAATAAATTAGGAGAATCAGGATTGAAGCTGCTCTCTGCCTTAGTGGAGGATAAAACATTCAAACTACAGAAAATCGAATTGTTGGTTTTTTAAAGCCTTTAAATTATTTGTCAAACACAATAACAAGTTATTGCTAAATGCTCTAAAAGGTCTGCCAAAGAATCTCTGAGTGTCACAGTAATTTCTGAATGTTCAGAAAGGAGTGAAAAATCTAGATCTAGAACAACCAAAGTTTATTATTATAGTAATTGTGTTTGGGTTTACTCAAAGGAAAATGAGAAAATATTTATTAGTAAATGAATGAATTAATTGGAGTATAAGTTAAAGATGCCAAATGTAGTCGACCGTTTTATGTAAGAAGTGTGCTTCTTTTTGAACTGGAGCTGTGAGGTTAATTTTGCTAATGTTATAATCATGTATCATGAAAACGTGATCTAGATCTTGCTGTTCATTGAGTCAATGATTGAGCAGGTCGTAGGGAAGCTCCAGTTGGAATGTAGCAATAGCAGGTTAGTTCACACGTAAACTGGATTCTGGTCTGTTTATTCTCGCATAAACATGCTGCTAAATCATCAAAAATGTTTTGTTAAGCTAAATAAGAAAAGTTACAGAAAATCTTGCCATTCCGAAGATAATTAAACCTGAAGCTGCTGTCTGAGTGCATTTTATTTAGTCTGGAGCATCAAGTGATTAGCAGCAGCATCTTTATACACATGAAGCTTTATGTGAGTCCACATTTCATCCTGAATGGACCTGATTTAAGCTCAGTGACCAGCATTCTAAAACACATTTTATCACTTTAGATCATTCATAAAAATCTGGACATTCAACTTTTGTTATCATCAAAGCTTTTAAATGATGGCTGTAATAGAGAACTTTCTCTGAGACAACCGGGAGAGTTGTATGTATTTCTTATTTAGAGTGTAAATACACTGATCCATGTGCTAAATATGTATGTGTATATTTCATGATATAGTTTATTTCACATATCATTTCATTTGTACATGGTGCACATCTCTCTTTCTGTGTACGTCTTGTAGAACATAACATATCATTATATGTTAAAGCACATTATGGATTTCCAGAAAAATTTAATGTCTGGACTTTTGATTGTCATTGAGAAGAAAATGAAATTTTAAGTTGTCAGTCTTAACATTTATAGGCAAAATAGTCCCCAAAGAAAACTTATTATTTCAGATTTTCCACTATTTTCCATCATCAACATTCCATATAAACTCAGAAGACTCGTGTAGGTTCACTGGTGGTTTTGGAGAGTAAATAAAACGTTTATATTTGTGTTGTAGTCATGGCGACCCCTGGTTCCTATCACCACCACTGTAAAGAAATCTGAACCATTTCACACCAAACCACTCTGAATTATTGGATTATGCAGAAATGATGAAAAATCAGTGGGATTCTGTTTTATTCTCTCAGACAATCTGTACCAGTGAATGAGAGTCTAACCTCATTTTCGTAAGATACTTGAAGCTTTGCTCTGCTGTTTTGTTCTGGAGACTGAAATAAAAAAAAAGAAAAGATGAATATTCTTATCTTTCAACATGCAAACAAATAAATTGGACAAAGCTTAGACTGATCATTATTGCCTAAATGTATTGGGTTAATTCACAGTGGTGTGTAGTGAAATTAAGTGGGTCATAAACAGTGACAGTGTACACTGAAGTAATCATTTACTAAATATACACAGTAAATTAATAATCACTCCATATTATTCCATATACATACTGATCTGAGTCTGCAGTCAGACGCTGTCAGCAGCTCAGCTCTTCATGCTGAGTCGTTCATTAGAGAAGCTCTTGAACTGAGTCACTCAGAGTCATGTTACCCCACCAAAAACACCTGTTTCCTCCACCTGTTTACATTCTGTTAATGAAATGGACGATGGTCCAATGGAAGAACTATCCTGGGGTTTAACACCCTTTTCCACCAAGGTCCATCTATTCATCACTAGAAAGCTTGGAGGCTCACAGGAAAAAAAAGCTATATATAGATTATAAAATATATACAGGAGGATCATTTGTACCAACAATGATCACACTGCACAACACATATTCACTATGTTGGGACATAGTGACAGGACAGACTCACTGAGCACCAGCTGGACATTACATTACATCTACTTATATTACTATGTACTGCCACCTTGTCTATGCATCTATGCACATTGCATATCCATTAATATTTGTCATTTATCGGTTTCATTATTGTTTTACCACTGCATTGTCACCTGCATAATATTTATGCACCTTACTTTCTAATTTACTGCTCATTATAGTTTTTGGGGTAGTTTTATTATATTCTTATTTATTTCTTTTCTTCTATTTATTCATCTGTATGATAATGTATGGTAATTTTTTGCCATTGTTTTGCTCTCTACTACAGCATGTGTGGCTGTAATACACAGCTTTTCATCTGGGATGAATAAAGTAAACAATCAATCAATCAATCTATCTATCTATCTATCTATCTATCTACCTATCTATCTGTGTCTCTGTCCGTTTGTCTGTCTGTCTGTCTGTGAGTATTACACCAACCGTAGGGAGACTAAAATACTCAAAACTAAAGGTCAAGTTACTGTTTCAAAAACATGTTTGAAATCACTGATAAATTCTGACAAAAACCTCAAAAATATTTCATAGCGTTTGGCTCAGTAACACACAAAAGAGTTTTTTTTTTTCAGATGTTCTGGCAACTGCGCTTGCACAGATCTACACAAGGGAGGGGGGCGGGCTTCCCTCACTCACACCACAATATCATCAAACCAGAGCCAAGTATCTACATGATTCTGCATATAACCTTATCCACTTGTGGCATAACCAGCGAGCTGATTGGTTCTTTTTCTTGAAAAGTAGGACTTTCTCTGTGAACAGACACCATGTTGAGTTTTACAAGTGTTCCCATCCAGTGACCGGTCTCCTCTTCTATAACGTCCTAATGCTAGTTACAAATGTCATGGGCATTAACTACTTACAGAAGCAATTGTGGATAGTAAACAGTTGCTAAACAGTGATTGGAGGGCTGAGAAAATCCGGCGAAGCTTGGCAGATTTTGATTTGCCATAGTACACTGAAAGAAAACAAAAACAAATGAAATTTAATTACCCTAAAAATGTGGCATAATAAATATTCAGTCCCTATATTACTGGCTAAGCCTGTGAGGGCTGCATCCCTATTGCCCAGGGTCTGGATATTTATGAGTATCTCTAATATTGTCTATACTGGTGCCCTAATAACTGCCTGTAATCTAACATCTTCGAAAAGAATTAAAATAATCAAAGAATATGAACAAAACTGAAAAAGGAAAAAATGGAATGAGAAAGACTTCAGCCGCTGAGTTCTTGTGGAAAAATGAAAAGGCCTTCGCTTTATTTGAGCATCAAATGATGAGATGGTTTCTGGACAACCACAATGCAAAGACAGTCTCAAGACATCCCCTTTTATTTGCCCTCTGGGATGATGAGGTAATCACACAACCTCATTTATACAATTCCACACCATTTTAGTCCCCATTATATCCAAACTTTACACTTTTTTTGGTAACCCTTAAAACCAAACGCATATGATATCTTTTTTTAAAAACCACTCTGGTCCAGCTCATAGCAGGTTGTTCCATCCTTATAGGGCCATCTTACACAACTCTCCATATAAGTTCAGAAGCTCACCTCACACAATGCACACAGTCTATAGCTTATCCCCCTATATTACCTCTTTAGGAGAGTTCCAAACTCTCTAGTCAGCCAATATACACCAATCAGGCATATCATTATGACCACCTCCTTGTTTCTACACTCATTGTCCATTTTATCAGCTCCACTTACTATATAGGTGCACTTTGTAGTTCTACAGTTACAGACTGTAGTCCATCTGTTTCTCTGCATACTTTGTTAGCCCCTTTTTGCCCTGTTCTTCAGTGGTCAGGACCCCCATGGACCCTCACAGAGCAGGTACTATTTGGGTGGTGGATCATTCTCAGCACTGCAGTAACACTGACGTGGTGGTGGTGTGTTAGTGTGTGTTGTAGTGGTCTGAGTGGATCAGACACAGCAGTGTTGCTGGAGTTTTTAAACACCTCAGTGTCACTGCTGGACTGAGAATAGTCCACCAACCAAAAATATCCAGCCAATAGCGTCTTGTGACCACTGATGAAGGACTAGAGGATGACCAACACAAACTGTGCAGCAGCAGATGAACTATCGTCTCTGACTTTACATCTACAAGGTGGACTGACAAGGTAGGAGTGTCTAATAGAGTGGACAGTAGTGGACACAGTCTTTAAAAACTCCAGCAGCACTGCTGTGTCTTGTTTTATTCAATTTTTCCATCAATGTCCTCATAGCTAGTTACTGCCTGAAGAACTCCAGAGGGCACTTGACTCTGGCATCTTTTACAGTGTAGATGGGCTGATTAGTAGAGAAGTTGCTAGATAAAAAATATATATACAAGAACAATCACATCCTGATACTGACATCAACAGCCTTACTAACAAGCACAATCACACAAGAATGTGTCAGTCTTGCTTCAGTGTTTTTATTCATTTCTTTTGTAGCTGCACATGACAGCAAAGGAGAGCTCAGAACAAGAATTACACCATTCATTTCATGTGGTGTTTTCCACTTTTCACATAATTATATATAGTGATTACTTTGTAACATGAATCATCAGTCAGTCAACCAGTGATTTTATTATTTTTCTGCTGCTTCACAAATTTCACATATTCACACTTCATGTTGCTCTTCTTGCCTTTGCTCTTTAGTTTGTAAACAACTTTACAGTCACTTAGCTCAGGTGAAGTGTTGAGCTTTTCACTTTCAAACAGTTCGTAAGGTGGTATCAGTACTTCATCCTCATCTGGAACCTTTGATAGGTCAGATATAGGGGCACCATGACACGTGTAGATTTCAAAACACACCTCTTTTCCAAAACCTGTGAAATTAGTGCTGTTTGGATTGCCTGATGAAGAAGCAAAACTGCCAAATCGCATGAGCTTTTCTATTTTGGTAATACTAACTTTAGTGTGACGATAAGTGGTTTGGCATGTGGCATTAGGATTACGTGCTTGTATGGCATCTGTCATCAGAAAATGTAAAGAGATCAGTCTAAAGTTTCTGGTGTAGCTGCTTTTACCTACACACATTTTTTCATTAAGATCTCTGTAAATCTGCTCTGTGGTGTATGTGCAAAGGGCTCTCTCCTGCAGGCTGGGATTTGTCTTGTTTTTCCAGCTCAGACGTATTTCGGCTTCATGCCAGGCGCTCTTAAATTGCATACTGCCGTTCAGTTCCTTCTCCAGTAACCCTTTAGTAGTAACATGCTCATTCATTTCTTCTGTGCAGTTCAGAAAGTCATCATCAATAGAGGTTTAATATTCGTCCATGTAGATCTGAAAATAAAGATGAGATATTAAAATGAATAACAATATTAAATGCAAAACATCCATGCCTAGTAGCCGATTTTAAGAGATCTCAGTCTTGAAAACATGGTAAGAAAAACAGCTTGTTTAACTCTGAGGGATGAATAAAAGTAAAGTGTGATGATGTGAAATGAATCAGATTTGTTTTTGGTAAATAAAAGCACATAATCTTTGGGAAAACTGGCCTTATAGGTGGATCTCAATGAAGAAATCACATACAAGAATTGTGACTGTGAACAATTCTGACTCTAGTTTCACACCAAACCACTCTGAATGACCTTGTTTACAGCTCAACTGTTTAATTATGCAGATATATAAAAGGTGGAATTCCCTTTTGGGGAACAGCTTTCATGTTGTCTGGTGATAGTTTCAAAATACAACTGTAGTAACTGTAGCCTCAAATTAAAAATTAAAAAGTTTTAATGTCCGTTTACAACATTCTCTAGGAATCTGTCACATTTTCTCTGCTGTTTTGCGCTGGAGCCTGGAAAAAAAGTAAATCTTTGTCTGCATTAAAGCTAATTATTTAGACAACACTTATAAATTCTTCTTACTGCTGGAGATGGGAAGCCTGGACCTGCCAACCACTCCTGACCATTTAAGGGGGTTCATTCTGCATTATTTATTGCTTAATTGAATTACGTAATTGAATTGCTTATTACTTGAATCTATCCAGTGCTGTCCAAAGTGGGATTGATCTACTGTTGAGTCTTGGCTCCTCTAGACCCTGATTTTTATTAAAGTAGTCTAGGAAGTCTGGAATCTGGTGGACTATACAAATAAATTTTCATTGTATTCATGTTCCCAGGCTGCACTGCTTCCAAAGGCCCCGCAGATCTTGGTAGGGTCCAGGGTGACATGAACATGGTAGGGTCCAGGGTGAAATCCAGAACATCAGTCTCCAGAGTAAAATGTAGCTGCTTCTGCCAGGAGACTAAAAACTGATGCATGATCTTTCAGCACAAATGACTCATGACTCACAACAAAAAATAGCCATAAAATTGAAAATATTCAGTTTAGTGGCAGTAAAAACTAATGATGGACAGAACCGTGGGTTTTATTGACCTTAGATATGAAAAATTCAGACCATTATAATGTTGAGTTGTGATAATCACCTCTAACACAGGATTCTGATGAACCTAGAGATTTACATAATAACACACTATAGTTCTACACACTATAACACTGTCATATGCATCTGTGAGATAAAGTTTGTGGAGCCTTTGGGATTTTGTGGATTTCTGTCTAAATGAGAGAATCTCACTCAGAAGTCTGAGGAGGAATCTGAAGAGGAAACCAGTGATTTATGCAGATCAATAACAACATTTGGTTCTTGTTCTGGACTCTCCTCAGGTGCAAAGTTTTTTATTGTGGGCCATAAGTCATTTTAAGACATTTTAGACATTTAAGGAAGGCTTTAGATCAATGTCCTGGTACAAGAGTGTTGTGAATATTCTGCTATTCCATTTCACACTCGCAGGTCTGAATGTTCTGATTGAATACATATATAGTCACACACAAGCATGTTTTCATAGATGTGCTTAACTTAGGTTAAGGCCTTTTCTGTAATCCTCAGAAAGCAGAAAAAACACTGTAAATCAGACTCTGACTGCAAGCTGTCACTTTCAAAAACAGTAATTTTTCAGAGAGTTTATCAAGACATTCCCTCATATGGTCTCCTGATCTTTTCTGATCTGATGTTCCAAAGCATACTGTTTTTGTTCAGGGCCTTAATTGCTGACCACAAACCAGTCAGGACAGAGTCAGCCCGTCAGCACATAATGGTTACATATAGAGAACATAATGGAGTTTTAATCACTAATTATCTCTTGATCAACAATAGGGTAAAATACATGAGTAACAATACATGCAATATAAAGAAAAAAAAAACTTTAAAACATCAGTATAGTTAAAATCACTGTGAGGGATGAAAATGCGGCAGGAAGTGTTGAGTACATGGCACCCAGTGGTGGACAGTAATGAAGTAAATGTAATTCGTTACTGTACTTAAGTAGTTTTTTGTGTATCTATACTTTACTGAAGTTTTTCCATTTTAGGCAACTTTTTACTTTCACTCCACTACATTTCAAAGTCAAATATCTTACGTTTTGCTCCACTACATAATGAGAAATCTGTCCTTCCTTTTGGCTTATGTGTGCATAAAAACGTAACCAGTCAAAACGAAAGAAGCGTGAAGCAAGAATACCAATCAGGGCACAGTGCGCAATTTGAGCTTGTTTTGACCTGTTGGACATACCGACCCAGTGCAGCCCACGGTTCAATATCAGTGCAGCAGCGTAAAATTCTGGCAGTGCCTATGCCAACATAAATGATGGAACTAACCTAACTTTGTGTAAACAGACCACAATATAGAAATATGTACGCATATGCAGTTGTGACTGATGTGTCTTTTTTCTGAATTTATACAAACACAATTTCATTTTATAGTAAATTTATTTTTGCTAGTTTATGTTTATGAACAGAGACCTACAGATGCAGTATAGTAAAGGAAACTCATTTGTGAACCTGAGTTTAAAGCAAGTTTTTATTAAACTTAAACTTGTAACTAAGTTGCAAATAAATCTTAAACTGAAACTTTGCTTATTCGCAAAAGGTTATTTCAGAGCCACTTGGTTCTACCTGATGGATTTTTTTTTTTGCCTTCAGTGTTTTGTGCTTATGATAATTTTAATAGACATCAGCGTCACTAATTAATGACATTCTATTAAAAGATTGGTTTACCAAGAGTGACACTGGAGTATTTTCACCTAAAATGAGTCCAAAGGACACAAGATACCGTGTACCCTGCCCAAGAGAGGGTTAACGGGACCTACCCCTGAAGCCAGGCCTAAGGGTAGTGTTCATCGGCAAGCTTTCGGTGGCCGGGCAGCCAACATAACCCGGCCAGGCTCAGCCCGAAAAGGCAATGTAGGGGGACTATGTGGGCCCACCACCCACAAGGTCCAGCATGGGGAAACAGTGCAGTGCTGTATATATAGGCAGTGGAAGAAGGCAGGGAGGTCCTTGGCAGCGTGGATCCCTGTGGCATACACTGGCTCTTGGCACGTGGAACCTAACCTCACTCAAGGAGAAGGAACCAGAGCTTGTGTGGGAGATTGAGAGGTACCAACTAGATGTAGTTGGGCCCACTTTCACCCACAGTGTTGGCCATGGGACCAAAATCCTTGCTAGGGGTTGGCCCCTCTCCTACTCAGGAGTTGCACAGGGTGAGAGGCGCCGGGCTGGTGTGGGGACACTCACAAGCCCCCAGCTGGCTGCCATGCAGTTGGAGTTTGTCCCAGTGGATGAGAGGGTTGCTTCAATGTGAATTAAAATCACAGGGAGAAAAACTCTGACTGTTGTGTGTGCCTATGCACCAAACCGCAGTTCAGGGTATTCAGCCTTCTTGGAGCGAGTGGGTGGGGTTCTGGAGACTCCATAGTGTTACTGGGAGACCTCAATGCTCATGTTGGTAATGACTGGAAAACCTGGATGGGGGTGATCAGGAAGAATGGCCTGCCCAATCTAAACCCGAATGGTAAATTATTATTGGACTCCTGTGCTAGTCATGGACTGTCCATAACAAACACCAATTTTAAACACAAGGACGTTCATATGTGTTCTTGGTATTAGATCCCCTTGGGTCAAAGTTCAACGATCAATTTTGTTGTTTCATTTGACTTGGGACCATATGTTCTGGACACTTGGGTGAAGAGAAGTGCTGAGCTGTCAAGTGATCACTTGTGGTGGTGAGTTGGATCAAATGGTTGTCAAGACTGGCTGTCAGACCTGGTAGACCCAAGTGAATAGTGAGGGTGTGCTGGGAATGACTGGCAGAGGCCCCTTGTTCGGAATGATTTTAACTCCCACCTCCAGGAGAACTTTTCTCATGTAACAGAGGAGGTAGGGGACATGGAGTCTGAATGGACCCTGTTCAAACCCTCCACTGTTGAAGCTGCTAGGTGTAGCTTTGGCCAAAAGTTTGATGGTGCCTGCCAGGGCGGCAACCCAAAAACCCCCGGTAGACACTGGTGGTGAGGAAAGCTGTCAAGCTGAAGAAGGAGATCTTCAGGGACTGGTTGGCCCGGAGGACTCCCAACTCAGCAGATAGGTCCCAATGGGCAAAAAAGGCAGCAGTGGCAGTTGAAGCAAAATCCAAACTCAGGTGCAGTTGGTGTGGCTTTGCTCAAGCTGTACTCAGCATGGGTGGAGAAACTCTGACTTTGAATGAGGATATTGTTGTCAATGGAAGCAGCACTTTGAGGAACTCCTAAACCTGAGAGACATGCCTCCCACCCAGGAGTCAGGGCCAAAGGCTTCTGGTGTGTCAGGCTCCATTTTCCTGATGGAGGTCAGTAAGGTAGTTGGCAAGCTCCTCAGTTGCAAGACACCAGGGTTGGATGAGATTCGCCCAGAAATGCTTAAGGCTCTAGATGTTTTTGAGGCTGCAATGTCGCAAGGACCTTGGAAACAGCATCCTTGTTCTGGCAGAATTGGTGGTCCCTGTTTATTATAAGAAAGGGGACCAGAGAGTGTGTGCCAATTACGGGGGTATCACACTGCTCTGCCTCCCTGGGAAAGTTTATGCCAAGGTGCTGGAAAGGATACTCTGATAGTCAAATCTCAGATTAAAGAGGAACAATGTGGATTCTGTGGAACAATGGATCAGCTTTTCACCCTCACGCAGATTGTTGAGGGGGCATGGGAGTTTGCCATGTGTTTTGTGGACTTGGAGAAGGCTTATGACTGAGATCTTCTGTGGGAGGTCCTCCAAGAGTATGGGGTGCCAGAGCCACTCCTGTTCGTGATATTCATGGACAGGGTGTCAAGGTGTAGCTGAGGTCAGGAGGGCTTTCTGTGTGGAGGCCAGAGGGTGGTGCTTTTTGCTGATGTGCAAAGTGTGAAGCAGTTGGTATCCGAATAAGCTAATCAAAGTCTGAGTCTATGGCGCTAGCCCGGAAAGGGATGACATGCTGACTCCAGGTAAGGGGAGAGGACCTGCCCCTGGTGGCTGACTTTAAGTATCTCTGGGTCTTGTTCATGAGTGATGGGATAAGGTATTATGAAATCGGCCACAGGCTGGCACAGGCAGCAGCAGTAATGCGGTCACTGTATAGGACTAGTGTGTGAATAGGTAGCTGAGCCATAAGGTAAAGCTCTCTGTTACTGGTCGGTTTACATCCCAACCTTCACCTATGGTCATGAGCTTTAATGTAATGTCCGAAAGAATAAGATTGTGGATACAAGCGGTAGAAATGAACTTTGTGTGACGGTGCTAAACTCAACTTGATAGGGTGAGGAGCTCAGTCATCCGAAAAGAAGCTTAAAGTATAGTCACTACTCTTTCACATTGAGAGGACCCAGTTGAGGTATATGATTATGGACTGATGGATATCTGGAGATCACAGAACCCCAGAAGCAAAGAATATTCTTATTATTCCCCTCATCACAAGCCATATTCCCACATAGATGTCTTGTCTAATAATTCTATTAATCATAGAATAATTAATTCAGATATTAACAGTATTGTTTCATCTGATCATGCCCCAATTACCTTCCTAGCAGAATATCAGCCCCTCTCTCTCCCCAGACAATGCTTTAAAGCTACTTTACTTAATGATAAAGAATTCCTAGATTACTTTAACCAGGAATGGGCAGCTTTCAGCAAGCATCCTGATATTACAGCACGCACACTTTGGAAAACAGCAAAAGTTATGATGAGAGAAAAAAAAGAAGGAAGATCTAGCAAAAGAACAAAGGCAACAGGATGAGATGAAGAGATTGGACATACTGGCCTGTCAGATGTGATGCAATTTTTTAAAGAACTAATGAAAACCAAATATGAACTTAATGATATACTACACAAGAAGACTGAACAGGCCATGCTTAGACTGACAGATCTTTTAGCAATCTTTTAGCAAATCACTTAAAACAGGAAACAGAGAAGTCAATAATAACAGCAATAATCTCAAATTCTTCCAGTGAGATCATACAGGATCCCTTAGCCATTAATAATGTATTTAGGGCTTTTTACTGCAATCTCTACACTTCAGGTGAGAAAGCTTCATAGGAAGAAACCGAAGCATTCCTGAAAGGTGTCTCCCTACCTAAACTACACTATATTGCCAAAAGTATTCGCTCGTCTGCCTTCACACGCATATGAAGTTGAGTGACATCCCATTCCTAATCCATAGGGTTTAATATGATGTCGGCCCACCCTTTGCAGCTATAACAGCTTCAACTCTTCTGGGAAGGCTTTCCACAAGGGTTAGGAGTGTGTTTATGGGAATGTTTGACCATTCTTCCAGAAGCACATTTGTGAGGTCAGACACTGATGTTGGATGAGAAGACCTGGCTTGCAGTCTCCGCTCTAATTCATCCCAAAGGTGTTCTATTGGGTTGAGGTGCAGACCAGTCAAGTTCTTTCACACCAAACTCGCTCATCCATGTCTTTATGGACCTTGCTTTGTGCACTGGTGCGCAGTCATGTTGGAACAGGAAGGGGCCATCCCCAAACTGTTCCCACAAAATTCTGAGCATGAAATTGTCCAAAATCTCTTGGTCTGCTGAAGCATTAAGAGTTCCTTTCACTGGAACTAAGGGGCCGAGCCCAACTCCTGAAAAACAACCCCACACCATAATCCCCCCCTCCATCAAACTTTACACTTGGCTTGGCACAATGCAGTCAGACAAGTACCGTTCTCCTGGCAACCGCTAAACCCAGACTCATCCATCGGATTGCCAGACGGAGAAGCGTGATTCATCACTCCAGAGAACACGTCTCCACTGCTCTAGAGTCCAGTGGAGGCGCTTTACACCACTGCATTCAACGCTTTGCATTGCGCTTGGTGATGTACGGCTTAGATGCAGCTGCTCGGCCATGGAAACCCATTCCATGAAGCTCTCCACACTGTTTTTGAGCTAATCTGAAGGCCACATGAAGTTTGGAGCTCTGTAGCGATTGACTCTGCAGAAAGTTGGTGACCTCTGCACACTATGCGCCTCAGCATCCGCTGACCCCGCTCTGTCATTTTACGTGGCCTACCACTTCGTGGCTGAGTTGCTGTCATTCCCAATCACTTCCACTTTGTTATAACACCACTGACAGTTGACTGTGGAATATTTAGTAGCAAGGAAATTTCACAACTGGACAGATGGCATCCTATCACGATACCACACTGGAATTCACTGAGCTCCTGAGAGCGACCCATTCTTTCACAAATGTTTGTAGAAGCAGTCTGCATGCCTAGGTGCTTGGTTTTATACACCTGTGGCCATGGAAGTGATTGGAACACCTGAATTCAGTGATTTGGATGGGTGAGTGAATACCTTTGGCAATATAGTGTATATATAACTGTATCAGAATCAGAATACAGACAGATATTTTTCCTCTGAAGAAATTACCAAAGCCCTTTTTCTCTACGTCTAATCATAAATCACCAGGACCTGAAGGCCTACCCAGCAGAGTTTTACAAACAATTCTGAGCTCTTATTTCACCCCTCGTTTTAAAAGTAATCTCAGATTTTTTTTCAGAATGCACCCATATCTTACCATATGAAAACTGCTCTTACCACACTAATCTTAAAACCAAACAAAAAAGACTGAGGTGTTTATATTCACTCTACTCTGATGAAATGAACAATCTGATTTTACATGCACACTACAAGTAATCAGATCCAAAATTACACACATGCGTAGAGAACCACTTAGTGTAGTTGTTACCATGACAACCAGCATCACGTCCAGGCAGAGTAAGACGAGCAGCAGTGAGCAGCGCTTATGTTTTTAATTACTTTAAAATGATGTCAGACTCAGGAAAACATCCTTCACATGTCCTTATTAAAGAAGGCCGAGAGGAAGACGTTGTGTTCTGAGACACATAAGCTGGACGTCCATCCCACCGCTGTCTTTTAAAGATCAGAGCATAAACTTTGTCTCCTCTGCGGACCAGTTTCTGCTCCCACCATGTTAAACATTATAAACGTTTACTATGATTCAAGCACACATGCGCAGAACATACTTAAACTTTCTGATTGGGAATGTAATCGGATTCAGGCGTTTACATGGTTATTATTCTTCTATTTAACAGATTATTTACAGGATTACCCACCTCATTCAATCGGATAGAAATTCTATTCCGAATAGCCTCAATTGGACTAGACTATTCCAATTGAGGTGTATACATGGACATATTGTATTCCTATTGGGTGATTAGTCAAATTATTAACGGATTATTAGGCTGCATGTAAAGGTGGCTTGTGATCCATGCCTATACTGCCCAGCTTTTAGAGACAATTACTATCATGCTTTCAAGATTTGTCCCCCTTCCCAGCAGTTTTAGTCAGAGCTTGTTGAGCCTTGTCATCCCTTTCTGCCCCAATTTAGCACCACTGAATGACTTCCATTTTCAGCACCCAATCACCTCAAAACTGGCAGGACAGAATACAAATTTCAGTAAAGCATTGGCTTAACCTCCTTACAGATCACTGCAACTTGGAAAGACCTACAGCAAATCTGAAAAATAATACAAAATCATGCGAGGAACCCTGACGTCAATTTTTACAAAATGTTGAGAGCCGATTTCTCTTTTCACACTCTTTAACGAAAGGTTAAAAAACATACATAGACTTTGACAACTTCCTGTGTCATAATTATAGCATGCAAGAAATAAATAAATAAATAAATAAATACATAAGGTGGCATTATTATTCTGTTTATCATTTTGTTTTTGTCTGTCCTGTCTTTTCCATTTTGTCCATCACCTGTGTGTTTTTTTCTGTGTGATTACAGTAAGATGTAAACAGAATCGTTCAGAGTGGTTTGGTGTGAAATGCTCTGTTCTAGAGAAACGTACAGAGTCAGAATTGTTCACAGTGGTGGTGATAGGGACCAGACGTCCACCTCTAAAAGCTCCCTCACAGAAAGTTATTACATGAAATGGTTATTATGTGTATTTTTATATCTGCATATACGTTTGCATGTCTATCTCTTTGCATATTCTATCTTAAATATAGTGAATGTTATCAAAGCTTTAATTTGCCTATTTAGGTTATTAAACTGTGCTGGTCTGGTTGCTCCATCTGACTGACTGACTTTTCAGACTAATTTCATGTTAAAAAGGCATCTACTTTGACACCCATAGAAACCTTTGGCTTTGAACTTGAGTTTATACTTTCATTATTTTCGAATAAATAAACATTATTATAATAATTCCACATTTTCATGGTTCCTCTGAGGTCAGACCACCTGACATGGTAAACTGAACCGCTCTAACCTCGATGCAAAAATCACACTTACTAACTTTGTGAAAGGGCTACTGACCTTGGCTTTGCAGCATAAAGGTCAGTCGGGTCTTCTTCATGATGCAATACACTGGCTCCTCTTTCGTAAATCATGTCAAAATAATAGTCTTTTGTTTTTGGTTGTGCCGTCTGACATTTGAGGAAGTAAGAACTTGTGGACAAAAGTTTTTTCAGTGAGTTGAGCACTTTTAGCCTTATTTTACAACATGTTTTTTATTTTAAAATTTAAAGACATAAAATTCTTCTTCTACACAGACATCTTCTAAGCCTCTTATCCTTCTGGGTCGAGGTGGGGCCTATCCCAGCAGTCATTGTGTGGAAGGCAGGATACACCCTGGACAGGTCACCAGTCCATGGTGATGGACTGACAGACACATTCACACACACCTAGGGGCAATTTAGCATTCCCAATTAGCCTGACTGCATGTTAAGACGGTGGGAGGAAACCCAAGAAAACCCACGCAGAACATACAAACTCCATACAGAAAGGACCCTGGTCGCCCCTCCAGGGAATTGAACCCAGGCCCTTCTGGCTGTGAGGTGAGAGTGCTACCCACTGTGCCATCAATTACTTAACATATAGGTTTGTTGAATAATTTGATATATGACATGTATTTATTAAATTATTTTTCAGAAAAATAATGGACAAAAAAGTACATCATGTGAATGACTCATACAGTAACACACACACGTTTTTCATATGCTTACATGTGAAAACTCTCCCCATAAGGTTAAGACCTTTCTTGTTATCTTTAAAAAGCAGAAGAAACACTGTAAAGCAGAAGAGGAACAACCCAGGAACCAGCCTGTAAGCTGAGGCTTTCAAAATACTCGTTTTTCAGAGAATTTATTGAGACATCAGCTCATGCAAGCTCCTGACCTTTTCTGATCTAATGTGTCAGAGCACAGTGTTCTTCTTCAAGGCCTTAATTGTTGATCACAAAAACAGTCAGGACAGAGTCAGCCTGTCAGAACATAATGGTCTCCTGGCAGAAGCAGCTACATTTTACCCTGGAAACTGATGTTCTGGATCTCAGCAGCATTCATGACACAATTGATCCTACCAAGATCTCCTTTGGAAGCAATGCAGACTGGAAACATTATTAAAAATGAGTAAAATGAAAATGTATTTGTATAGTCCACCAGATTCCAGTTTTCCTAGACTACTCATAGAAATCTGGGTCTAGAGGAGCCAAAACTCAACAGTGGATCAGTCCCACTTTGGACAGCACCAGATAAGATAGACTAAGCTATAAGCAATTCAATTAAGTAACTCAATGAAGCAATAAATAATGCAGAATGAACTCCCTTAAATGGTCAGGAGCGGTTGGCAGGTACAGGCTTCCATTCTTCAATACTGTAACTTAAAAATAATTCAGCTAGTTTATAGTCACTGAATAGCACACTGTAATAAGCCTGGGAAGGTACATATGCACACAATTATAAGGATTAAATGGTTATGGATACAGTTTCTATGTCCGAAGGCCAGTTTTCCCAGAGCCACATTGTGACTAAGACTAAACTAATGGTATTTCTGATGGAGAAATAACACTGGCATTGCAATGTGGTCCAGGAAACTGACCCTATATTTATCTTAGCTTAGACAGTAACAATTATTAAAAGATTATTTTAACACCAGTGCAGCATAAATGGCAGATGGCTCACCGTGGTTGTTGACGCAAGCTCATCAGTTTCTCTGCCATGTCCAGGTGTGCTCCTGCACACGGAGAGAGGCACATAAGATGGCTGGAAAGCGAGCACCACTCAGCTCAGGTCAGTCACCGGTGGCCAAATCGACCTGAGGAGGAGAAAACGGCTCTAAGTTTACCTGGGAATTTTGTCTCCCACCCATACAGGAGGTGTGCGTCCTCAGCTAGGATTTCCTGGTGGCAGATAACATTAGGATTTAATAAGGAAGCAGAGAGGATGTAAGTGTAAAGTTTTATTCAGAGAGTAAAACAGCAAAACAAAGTGCACAAACTAAAATAACAGTAGTTACAATAAGCCAGATCAGGTTTACAAGAAATAGAGACAATAGAGCAGTGCTGACTTCATAAAGAACCCAGCTAGAGAACCCAGCAGAAATAACAGGTGTGATCAGCTGATGATGACTGTAAGTAACTGACACAGACGCATTCAGACTGATACTAACACTGAGGAAACAGGGACCTCTAGTGGAGACTCCTGGAATCACTCAATATCCTACATTTTTCTGTTCATTTCCTTTTTCCTGAGATACACTTATGACACTTGAGGATGGAAATGAAGAAAAAGGAGACGTTCTTTCAGTTTTATCTGCTCTTTTAATTCATACTTTATTTCTCCCTCTGACTAAACAGGGCTGTCTTTCTCCTTTAAAGACTGGAATTTCAATGGAATTTGAAATGAAGTGAAATCCATGCATATTAAAATTTGGGAGTCAACTAATACACGACCATCACAGCTCTACAATCCATGTGGTCCTAAACTGCTGTACCATCTTCCCACTGAGCCCCCTTCAGTCTTTAGCATCCATTCCAGCCCTAGTAGCTCTTTTTTATTGTAATCTCATATAATATATACGTTATTTTTTTCACATTGTGTTTAATCATAGGGCTTTTAACACCATAAGGCATACAATTGCAGGTCTGGTCAGTAGGGGGTGCTCTGCTCTCCTTCAAACCGCCTATGATGTGCAGGTCCAATTTTGAAGGATTCTTTTTTCTATATTATCAAATAGTAATATTGTTATTCAATATATGTATAAGTGGTTGACATGATATCTTAGTTACCAACATTTATCAGTGGAAAAATCAGTGGAAAATAGTTTGTAACATTCTCTCAGACAAGAGAGTCTAACCTCATTTCCATAAGATACTTGACGCTTTGCTCTGCTGTTTCATTCTGGAAAGAAAAAACATTAAAAGATAAACATTCTTATCTGTCCACATGCAAACCAATAAATTGGACAAAGCTTAGACTGACCATTATTGCCTGAGTTAAAAATACATTGGGTTAATTCACAGTGGTGTAGTGGAAATTAGCAGGTCATAAATAGTGGCAATGAACACAGAAATAATCATTTACTAAATATGGTAATTATTCCATATGCATACTGAACTGAATCTGCAGTCAGGTGCTGTCAGCAGCTCTGCTCTTCATGCTGAGTTAGAGAAACTCTTGAACTGAGTCACTCAGAGTGATGTTACCCCACCAAAAAACTGTTTCTGCCAAAGTAGAGTTATTGCTTTAACTGATGTAACTATATGTAACAATTTTTTCTAAATGAAATAAAACAGAATGGAAGAACTATGCTGGGTTTTCTCACCCTTTTCCACCCCAAGGTCCATCTATTCATCACTAGAAAGCATGAAGGCCCACAAAGAAAAAAAAATCTATAGATTAGGCCAGGGGTCACAACCCAAATGTTAAAAAGAGCCATTTTGTCCCTTTCAACAAAAATCAATTTAAGCTTTAGTTCAGCTTTAGCAGCTTTTCTCACACCTTTGGCGGGATGCTTTCCCACAAAAGTAGAGTAGTTTCTTATAAAATGTCCCTCAACGTTCGGCTTTTTAGTATTTGACAGTTTCTTGGTGCAGATTAAATGTATCATTTGCATTACAAATGCAAAGTCTATACATTCCTCTCCAAATTCTCATCTTTACTCTTTCTTTTCTTTGTCTTTGCATTAGCTACTAGCTAGGCCAGATTGTTGTCTGTGTTCCTATGGTGACAAGCAGTCTGTGCATTGATCTTCAGGGTGAAAGGGTGGATTAGCAGTTATACATTAACCATTTATTGTTAAAACTGTGTTAGAGCTGTGTGTTAGCTCTAACACAGTACCTAATACCTTTATACCTGAAATCTGACAAAAATTAGGAAAAATGTTTCACTTGTGAGTGGACAGTTGAAACATCGGGGGCTGGTGGGGAGGGTATTTTGCTTCTTTATGCACTGCTGTTGCAAGGCTTATATTAATATTGTTTACTGTTTGAAAACATTTATATTTCTTTTTTCGTCTGGTTTTATTTACAATAATGCAAGTCTTCCAACACTCTCAAAGAAGAGATTTATTAGGTGATTACAACAAAATACAGGAACAATCACACCCTGATACTGACATCAACAGCCTTACTGACAAAAACAGTCGCACAATAATGTGTCAGTCTTGCTTCAGTGTTTTTATTTATTTCTTTTGGAGCAGCACATGACAGTGAATGAGAGCTCAGAACAAGAATTACACTGTTCATTTCATGCAGTGGCCTGTGCTTTTCACATAGTTATAAATAGCGTTTGCTTCATAACATAAATCATCAGTTAACCAGTGATTTTATTATTTTTCTGCTGATTCACATATTCACAGTTCATGTTGCTCTTCTTGCCTTTGCTCGTCAGTTTGTAAACAAGTTTACAATCACTCAGCTTAGGTGAAGTGTTGAGCTTTTCACTTTCAAACTCTTCATAAGGTGGTATCAGTACTTCATCCTCATCTGGAACCTTTGATAGGTCAGATATAGGGGCACCATGACACGTGTAGATTTCAAAACATGTCTCTTTTCCAAAAGCCAAAAAATTTATGCTCTCTGGATTGCCTACTGAAGAAGCAAAACTACCAAATCACACAAGGTTGTCTTTTATGGTAATACTGACTTTAGTGCGACGGTAAGTGGTTCGGCACGTGGCCTGAGGATTACGTGCTTGTATGCCATCTGTAATCAGAAAATGTAAAGAGATCAGTCCAAAGTTTCTGGTGTAGCTGTCTTTACCCGCACGCATTTTATCATTAAGATGACTGTAAATATGATCTGTGGTGTATGCACAAATGGCCATCTCCTGCAGGGTGGGATTTGGCTTGTTTTTCTTTTTAAGAAGTATTTTGGCTTCAGCCCAGGCGTTGCCAAAGTGCCCATTGGATTTCAGCTCTTTATTCAGTAACCCTTTAGTAGTAACATGCTCATACATTTCTTCCTTGCAGGCCAGAAATTCATCATCAATGGATTTTTTATATTCATCCATGTAGAACTGAAAATGAAGATTAGATATTAACATGAATGAAAATAATAAATGCAATAAGTACAAACATCTTAGGAGATCTTAGGCTTGACAGCATGAACAAAAACAGACTGGTTATCTTCAATACATATAAAAAAGTGAAAAAAGTGCTCTAAAAATGAATCAGGACTGTTTTTGGTACGTAAAAGCATACAGTCCATGTAAGTGGATCCCAATAAAAACACATAAGTTAAAAAAACCCCACAAGAACACAGAAAACACAAAGCAGATACAGCAACACTGACACAAGACCAGACAAAGAGACGAAGAAGCATGAGTTTTTTGGGACACCTGAGTTAACAAAACTTTGCCAGGCGCCGGACCCACAGAACTGATTACAGCCGTGGGAGAGGCAACGACAGAGAGAGAGAAGAGCAGCAGCAGCAGCAGTAAAAAACCTAGGTGGGACTAGGTAGGAGACACGGAAGGCTGGAGAGAGCGGAGCTAGGAGGGGAAACCAAGAAAAAAGGTAAATCTATAATCTTTGTCTACATAATAATGGTTTATGCAAAGCTCAGAAAGGTACCACTAATGCCTGAGAAAAAAATGCATTAGGTTAATTCACAGTAAATGTAATTGTCAGTAGGCTGTTAAGCCCCTTTAGCTGTTCACAGTTTGTCCTCGCTGTGCTGCTTGCTCAGTGGAGAATGCACCATTATAACACAGTTATAAAGTGTTACCAATAGGCATCTGTAATTCTGGCATCACAATAAACAACAATGCATCATGTGTAATGTTGTTGTGTTCCTAACTGCAGGCCCAGAAGCTGCTATGAGCTCCAGCTAATCATCAAATCATTCCTTTAATACTTTTAATTTTATCCTGATCTTTTTGCCAAAGCAGTTTAGACAACTGGACAGCTGTGCACTTACTCCTGAAGTCGTGTATATAGTGAGGATAAGGATGATGAAGAGGCGTATCATTGTAGCTGCGTGCAGCGTCTTCATTGTCAACCTAAAGTGAACAGAAAGCAGGTGGATCACTGTAATAAATAAACAACAAGACAATCTGATGTATAATTTCTGTAACTGTAAACTAAGACAGACTCCTTTTCCTCCTGATCTTTTCTGTTTTAGACATAAAATCCCAATAAAATCCCAATCCCTATACTGAAGATTAAAGATGGTGAAGGAACCACCGACTCCAGCTTTACTCAGCTGTCTATCACCTGTTGGTTGAAATTTCATATTCTTTACATTGTTTTCCTGCTTAAAGGAGAATCCCACTGATATTTCAAAACGTCCTGCATAATTAAGTGTTTAAGATGTAAACAGAGTCATTCAGAGTGGTTTGGTATGAAATGCTTCGTTCTAGAGAAACTTACTGAGTCAGAATTGTTCACAGTGGTGGTGATAGGAACCAGACGTCCACCTCTAAAAGCTCCCTCACAGATAGTAATAAATACACTGCCCGATATCTGAGACTTGTTTTACAACCGTTTTGTGATAAAGTTTTAGCTTAAAATGCATCTTAATCCATTCTTCATGGAGGAGTACTGAGACACTGTTTTATGATAGTTCTGAGAAGACTTTGGCTTTAAACTCATTCATGGTGGAGGGATACATAATATGCAGGACACTGTGAGAAAAATAGTCCCCAAAGACAACAGATTATTTCAGATTTTCCACTATTTTCCTATCATCAACATTCCATATAAACTCAGAAGACACGTCTAGGTTCACTGGTGGTTTTGGATAGTAAATAGAAATGTCTATATTTGTGTTGTAGTCATGGCGACCCCTGGTTCCCATTACCACCACTGTAAAGAAATCTGAACCATTTCACACCAAACCACTCTGAATGACTCTGTTTACATCTGAATTGTGCAGGATGAAAAATCAATGGATTTCCCCTTTTGACCAATCATTGTTACCAACTAATATAAATATATAAATTACATGAAACATGTAAAATGATCATACTTGCCTTGTAATCAGGTAGATGCCGCTTCTAAACCGTGGAGCTGTCTGAGGTTTTAATTAGTCAGTCATGGTGCCTCTTTCAGAAATTTGCATCAAGTTAATTCTCATGTCTACATGTTTTGCATTTCAGCTGATAGAGCTGAATAGTTTACTCTCAGTAACTGCTGCTACGATTAGAGTTATCTTTAGGAGTATAAAAGAAAATACAGTTCCTTTACAGGCAAAGGGTGTGTGTGTGTGTGTGTGTGTGTGTGTGTGTGTGTGTGTGTGTGTGTGTGAGCGTGGATCAGCTTTTCATCTTTTAAAATATAAGAACCTGAAAATATAAATATTAGAACTATATTGAAATCGAGTTCAATTATAAGTCTTAGTAGAACATTGTAGAAATGCCATAACAAGCTGACTTCAGGTGAATTTATGTATTGCAACAATCATAAAAGATTTGATTTACATGACAGTTACAATTATTTTATTATTATATTTGAAAATGTTTTCCAAGCCTGCACTGGTATGACCCAGTATAAGTACATTACCATTACCAGGATGTCATTCTGTGGTGGGCATTTGGTCATGTAATGGGGGCAACATGAAAAAGGTTGACTGCAACTGTAAAACCTCTCTGTTTGCCTCTTCAACCAGAAACAAACTTATTAGGGAAAACATTCTTATAAAACATGAACAAAAGTTGTCTAAAGTTTCTAAAGTAATGAAGAATTTCATCATTTCTTTATATACGTTACTGCATTTTGCTCTGTTGCTCTAATGACAGTGTGCATTCAAAGAGGGCTCCACATGTTTTTGCAAAAGCTTCTGATGAACATGAATTACAATTGAAGAGAAGACAAGAAACTGACCTTTTTGTACAAAGGCACTACATGACACAAATTTACATAAACATCATTACAAATATACTCATCCATCTTTTTTACTATAGTTCTGCAATAATCTTTTGGCCTAAAACATATTTTTAAATACAATCATCGCAGGAAAGGAATAAAAATATCCCAAGAATAATTTCTCAGCAATGCACCATTTTACAGTCAGACAGTCAGACATGTTTTGTTGAAGTGTAAATAAGTGAACACGTCCTCTACAGAGAACACACTTCTGCTCATTTTAACGTACAGTTACTGTTTATTTACCTATATTTACTGTTTATTTGCTGAAATTTGTTCAGCTTTTTTTCTGATATGTTAAAGTTAGCAAATAAAATATGCAAAGTTTGCAAAAATATGCAATATTTAAATTTGTTCCATCCTCCTTTATTTGCAATTAGAAATATGTTATATTATCAGGGGGGCACAAAATTTTTCATAAGGCTGAACGCCAAAACATTCTGAATGACACTGTTTACATGTTAATGACTGAATTAAAGAGACTTGGCTAGGGGTTCCCACACTTAGAACTGTAGTGTTATTATGTAAATCTCTGGATTTGCTGATCTCGTGTGATAACTCAGCTTTATAACGGTCTGAGTTTTTCATATCTAGCCCCCATAAAATACAAAGTAGTGATTTTAGTGGCAGTGAAAACTACTGATGGTCAGAAACATGGGTCAGCTCAAACATGCTGAGCTTCATTAACTCAGAAAACAGGGAGTGCTGTAGTAAAAAACAAGCATACGTCTTTATTTTCACATTTATTTTAAAATTACAATGTTAGCCTCTTTTATTCAGAGTATTCAGTGTGAACACTGAAAGGTGATGGATTCAGTACATGTGACCCTAAACGTGCAGTGTGTTAATACTTTGTTAATAATGTTAATATTACTGATATTGAATAACAGACTTACTGTCTTGAGTCTAGAAAAATCTTTTTGTCTAAAATTTGGTGCCTGTGTTGGAGCTCCTGCCCCCTATCCATGACCCCATCAAACAGAGCTGCAGAGGTTCTTTTACTGAAGGACATGGGTTTGGTTCCTGTGTTCATCTGCAGAGAAAGAAGCAGGACAGCAGTTTAGCCACGTGCCGGCTGTGATGGGTTATCTCATTCCCAAACGATCTATGTGGTTAATTGAAATTAGAGCTTCTACACTAAAAATTTGGACTGAGTAGACACATTTCAAAACAGTAAAATAAAGTTTTATTTCTATTGAAGCATAAAATTATTCATTTTACTAATTTTATAACAGTAAACACAGCAGAAATGTGTGGTGTGTGGCGACCACAACATTCAGAAAACAAAGTTAGAGAAGGTTCCACACCTGCTGATAACAAGAGTCATCATGCTAGGTGTTACGATTGAGATGGTGCCCCTAGTATCTTTATGGGACCCTTCATATAGACACTGACACCACTGTAAACCCACAACTCACAGAACGAACTCATCAACATGTCACAGACACACTGACGTCTATTTATTTAAAGAACTCACCATCAACATGTCACAGACACACTGACGTCTATTTATCTCACTCTTGTTCATAATGCAGCTCATCCATGCTAACCACTTTTAAACTGATCCTTCACAACCTGCAACATCATCTATTCATTATTTACAACTCTTACAACGTCAAAATCAATTCAAACAATGTCTCAATCTTATTTGGTCAGTTTCTTACCAGATGGTTAAATATGATATAATTATTGTGATCCAAAGAAGAAGTCAAACATAAACATTTAGGCTAACGTTAGATGCTAGAGGGTGAAATGGCAGCCTTGAGCGCATCAGTTTGCTTCAAACATAACAATAACGCATAAATAAGCAAATTACATTCATCAAAAAATTCATTTTTTTAATTTTTGAAAACCATATTTGTATATGGGGGTATTATTTTCTTTGCTCTGGGGCCCAAAAGATCCTAGTTATAAATTTCTCAGTACTTTGCAAAACCGGGACCTTTATTCTATACAGTGTTCTAGACTGATTTGTAAGGCTGCAAGTTTAGAAATAATAGAGGTGAGGTTAACTGTGACAGAATGGGACTGGATATTGCATACACAAAAAAGTCTGGCAAATTGACACAAACACAATTAATTCAATTTTATTCTGTGTTGTTTAAACCAGGTAAGCCTTACAACCTGAAATATCTCTATCAGAAGTAATATGATTATGAAAAGAGGCCGTCAGACACAAAAAACTTTATTTTTGACCACAAAGTAGAACAGCATACATCAGCATGGTAAAATAATATATTTTATTCACATGGCATCTATAGTATAATTCTCATGAATTTGTTAAGGAAAAGTTTTTAAATACTGTTGTGAATCTCTACAGGGGTACATTTTCTTCTTGCATTGTTTACTTTGTTTTAAAGTAACACACTGTTACTAACCCAGCTCCTCCAGCAGGATTCACCCCTGTGCCATCTCCTCTCGTGCTACCTTCTCAAATGCTGGACATGCCTGCTGAATCCTCGCACTCAACTCTGCAGTCAGCTTGATGTATTGCTGGAGAGCTAATGTCGCCAAGCAGCTGTTGCTGGTCCTCATTGCGCTTCCTCTTTGGTTGTTTTCGCCACCATCCTTGGCACACTGTTTCCACAGTCTTCGACTGTGCTTGGCCTTCTCTGCCGTTTGGACCACTGGGGGGCATTATCCCACTTCTGATACCAGTGTGGCATCAGTGAAGAAGAAGAAGAAGAAGAAGAAGAAGAAGCGGGAAACATTATGCTTTAAAGGTGAATGTTCTTTTATTGAACAGCCCGTAAGCACTGCTAAAAAGGCCGAAATAGCAGGCAGGTCACTTCTAACCATACACTTTCATCTGACAGTAGGCACTAACACTGCACTGACTATCCCACAGCCCAGCACAGAATAGCACAAAAACACAAGTGCATATCATTAAGCTAACAACAACAACTATAATTATAATTTTTATAATTATCTCTCCTACCGTGAACATGGCACTTTCCACCATTAGGTTTTTTAAAATGACACTTGACAATGACAAAGTCAGAAGGACAAAGCAATGAAATGATCTGCTCTGTGAATTTTGTCTATAAGCCCACCAATCTTAGGATTCTCAAACAGTACTGACATATTGTGATATTGTGATATTACTTTTTACTGCAAATTACTTCTCAAAAAAATTGCTTGATCAATACAGAACATTCTACCGAATCAATTAAAAATGCGGTCTCACAGTAAAAAAAGAAAAGGTCCCACATTTTCATGTCAGTACTGAAACACAAAGCGTTTTAGTCTGTAGGTGAAGCCTTATCTTAAACACACCCCTGCGTTTTAGAGCAAGAAGTGAGATAGCATCCCTTGTGAGCACTTAGATTCCATTTTTTTTTTTTTTAAGTAAATGTTTTCCAAAGTCTATAAATCAGTGTGGAAGATAAAAAATTGTCACTACCAAAACATTTAAAAATCTAAACAAAAAGGAAAATAAGATGATAATAGAAATAAAAAGTCTAAAAGGCTAAAGGAAAAAGATAATTAAGACAAATAAGGTTTAACCCCTTAAAGGGCCAGTGCCTGCCCAAGGGCCCAAAGAGTTATTACGCATTATTACAATGGCTCCACCAGTTGAAGTCCCTGTAGGTACTGAATAATAAGCCTGGGATTTTAGTGGTTTAAGCTGTTTTTTAAAGCTGCTAACTGTAGATGCTCACAGTATGTCTTGTGGGAGGGAGCTCCACACTTTGGGTGAGGGTACACTAAAAGCAGCCTGGTGTGGGCTGAAACAGTGATTATAATAGAAGCGTTTCTGTTCTGTCAGACGGCTCAGAAACAAATCTGGTGTGAGTTGGCTGTTACTGTCTCTTTGCATATTACTGTTTAACTCCTGGTCATCTGCAGAGACAAACTCCTCGTATATCAATAATCGTTGAATGGTTTCAACTGAATTTTAAAGAACCATCCATTGAGCATCTTTAGGAAACTAAAAGTGTTTTTCTATGCCATAATAGAACAAAGAACCCTTTTGGCACCGTTACATGAAAGAGCAGATAGACATGTATGTATTGATTTTGACATATTTCCCAACAAATGTTGAATTTTATCAAAGAACAGTTTGTTACCAATCAATATTAGTGTTTACTGCCATGGTTTTCCTGGTTGGCTTAGCAGGTTGCCGATAGAGCAGCCCCAGTTCATGGAACGGCAATGCAATAGCAGGTTAGTGGACCAAAAAATGAGTTTTGTTATAGTATAAACATGCTGGAAAATCATCAGTTCAGTTAAAGCATTTGTGGGAAGTGGAATCAGGTGTGTTCAATAGGGAAGATCACTACACTCAGCAGAACTGAGGCCTGGAAGGATATTTTCATCTGGGTTGCCTGTAAAGACCACATTTTCCGTCAATAGCTGTAGGTGCGGCAATAATGCTTTTTTATCAGGTATCATCTAGCAGCTTGAATGTTGCCATTTATAAGATTTAAAAGTTTTTCTTGGTATTTGAAAAAGTCATACCTAAAAAGAATGAGTTTTATCCCTAATGTTGGGTTTAATTCCATTCGGTGTTCATTCGGCTCTTGTTCTGCTTTACTGTTGTTCACTCTTCTCACTTCGGAGCTTTAGTATTTTATTTTTGACCAAAATTATCCAAAAAGAGAAGAATAGAGCTTCAGTTCCTAGAAAGCTATAAAAAAAAAAAATTGGAATGAGGAACAGAGCTGTAGGTCATTCCATAATAACAGAGAAACCTGTAAAGCAATAAGAACTTAATATATAACATTTTATTAATAACATAATAAAATTAATTATAATAAAATCAATTATAATTAACTTTTAATTAAATCAATTTAAAAATTAAACTAATGATCATATTGTGCTGATCAAATAGCTATTCGTGGTGATTTTACTCAAAGAAATATAAAATATAAATAAATATATATTTACAGTTTATTATTCAATAACATTTCAATTTTTTGCCATGATCTTATTTTTTCCAGAAATATTTTAAACTGTCAATAAACCATCAGTTCACCTTTTGGTTTAGAACATTATAACTCACACTGTATAACTTATTAGTGAATCACAAATATTAATATGACAGGTGATTCTACACTTTGGAACGGATGGTTCTTCAAGGATACAGGCAATGGTTCTATTTAGAACCATGGTTTCTTTATAGAACCATTTGCATGCCTTAATGGTCCGGATTGATGGAGAATGTGTTGTATATGGTTCTACATAGCACCACAAAGGGTTCTGCTATTGTTACAGTGTCAAGCTTGTAACAATAACAGAACCCTTTGTTTTTGTTTTTTTCAAAAAAAGCTCTATATAGAACCATACACAACACATTCTCCATCAATCTGAAGAACCATTTCACCATGTAAAGAACCATGTATGAAAGCACATAGTTCTATATAGAACTGAAGGTTTTAAATAAGTGTGCAGGTCTTGCTGGTATTTCATTTAGCAGCCTTGTGTATGTGCGCGTGCGCGTTCTCGTGCGTTTGCGCGTGCGCGTGTTTATTTCAATGGGCGGACAGTAACAGTAATGTCAGTGCTCGGCCCCGCGGGACTGTTTTGAATTGAACTTCAGTTAAATAACAAGGAGAAAGAGAAAAGCAGCCATGTCAGAAGAAAACGAGGACTCTAAGACTGTGGAGACGGCGGTGGAGGAGCAGAAAGTGAGTTGACTCGATTAAAAGAAAGAAAAATATTGAGTCGTGTCTGTTTTTTCCGTTAGCCAACGCGAGCTAAGCTAGCTTCTTCTAAACGACAGCATAGCCAGCTAAGCTAACCTCACTTCTAACTCGTATTTTATCAAACAAAACTCTCGTCTTCTGAGCTTTTATTGCATTTTCACAAGTTACTTTTTCCACTGACGCTAACTTGTTGTTCGGACTAACGTAATTCGGCGATCAACGATGGCTTTCTTCTTAGCACTTATTAGCGGGCAAATCTAGCCAACTTGGGGGTGTTCTGAATCGAGCACTACGTCCCTACTTAGTGTACTTAATGGAGAGCCGGTCATTTTCTACAGTGTCCCTTCGTCAAAACTTTGGAAGTGCATTGGTACATTCGTCCTCAAATGGCATCCCACAAAGGCCAAAATTCGCCTCCAAATGTGGAAAATGAGGTTATTGCAGTAGCTTTGGTCTCTTTTATGAGCAATTTACGTCACTCGTTCTTGCTCCCTAGAAAGTAATCCACTTACCTAGGGGACTAGGCGCCGATACGAGATTTAGCCCTAGCTAACGATAATTCGCCACAATTGCGCTAAAGAGAACAGCTGACTGGTAATAACAAGCTGTTTTTTTATCACGGTTTTTAAGTAAAGTGTTGTTCTTACAGTGGAAAAAAAAAACTAAAAACCTATTGCAGCATTTGGTCAACTGGCCAGCTACTGTGAAAACCACCATAGCGCGAAATGATAACTACGTTAGCTCGGCTTTATGTTAGCATTTCTTGGGCCCAGTTGGCAGAAGAAATGTTCTTGTTGTTCATATGGGTTCATAATGATATTCTATATATATTTTCTTTACCATTTCCCGCTCTCTGTCTCAACTAACTTGCCTCGATTGCTGTAGTTGCTGTAACTTTAGATCCATACTTCCTGATAATCCGTCAGGATTTGCATAACATTGTGTTGGTCAGCCCGCAGTCCAGGGCTCAGGCGTGTTGGAAAACTGAATCACTAGTTTTCCAGAGTACATTTTACACCCAGTGACTTGTATGTTAGACTAATGTTACCATATCAGTGTCTTTACAGGTCACTTTGACTATTTGCAGTGAGTACAGATGCAGAGTGGTTGAAACAGATTGGCAAGCTGATCATGCTATATGTTGGGCAAGCAGCTGCCTTTTCTTAAAGGGGAATTCCACTGTTTTTTCTAAATATCTGAGCAATTCGGTGTGTAAACAGTAAACAAAGTCATTCAGAGTAATTCAGAGTTTTTTCCTTGTGAAGTGGCTCATTGTAGAAATGGTGATAGGAACCAGTTGTCGCCATGACTACAACACAAATACAGCCATTTTATTTACTGTCCAAAAGTACCAGTGAACCTACACGTGTCTTCTGAGTGTTTATATGGAATGTAGATTATGGTAAAATAGTGGAAAATATGAAAAAATAATAAATTTTGTTCAGGGACTGTTTTACCTCACAGCACCCTGCATGTACTCCTCCACGAGGAATGGATTAAAATGCATTTGAGCTAAAACTTTATCACAAAACAGTGGTAAAACAAGTCTCAGACATCAGGCAGCGTATTTATTACCACTTCATGAGGTAACTTTCTGTGAGGGAGCTTTTAGAGGTGGACGTCTGGTTCCTATCACCACCACTGTGAACAATTCTGACTCTGTAAGTTTCTCTATAGCAGAGCATTTCACACCAAACCACTCTGACTACTTTTTACGTCTCTGCCATTTAATTATGTCGAATGTTTTGATAAATCGGTGGAGTTCCTCTCTAACTGAGCTTGCTGAAGGCTTTTTCCCAGTCTGACTGTCCAGTCTTAATAAGGAATTTAAAGGGAAATTCCACAAAATATTTAAAACTTCTGCATGATTCAACCACTGAGTTGCAAACAAAGTTATTCGTAGTGGTTTGATGTGAAGTGGTGCATTGAAGCAAAGCTTAAAGACTCCTTTCTTTACAGTGGTGGTGATGGGAACCAATGTCTACAAAGCAAATATGGCCATTGTATTTACTGTGAACAGTTCTGACTCTGTGCCTCCAACTGCACTGTAGCAATTTGTTCTACTAATGCAAAAACCAGCTAAATGTAGTTGCTAAAATGTGAGATTAAATTTTTTTTTAATTTTCTAAGGCTGTATTCTCTCACGACTATCAAACACTCTGTTAGCTTAGTGCGTGACTACAAGAACAGTGAGGCTCATTCAGAATCATTCAGCAAAATGATCAGTCTTCGATCTGAGGTGAAGTTAGGCAAATGATATCAGGAATGTTTATGAAAGCAAAACACGTTCACTTTCACGCCTGGACATCACTTCCTTATGTCTCTCCGTAGAATAGAACCCTTCATACGTTTGTTATGTGCATTTGGAGAGGCTTAAAAAGCTCAGTCTGTTTATTCTAAACATTCAGCTGTTGCTGAGAATTCGTTCCAAAAAATGAAACGATTTCCAAATGCTTTCCCAAACGGAATTGTCATAAAGGTTTAATTTTGAGCTGTTCATTTCAACGCTTCAATTTATGAATATCGCTGTTGTCGGAAGAAAACCTTGTATCTCCAGAATGGTAACTTTACAGGAGAAGAAAAAAACCTACTTTATTTTTAATGTAAGTCAGTGGAACCAGATGTTTTCCAAGTCATTTTGGGCTGTTTCTTTTGGTCCATTCATCAAAACAGGCATTTTCAAACTGTCAATAAAAAGGGCAACAGGCATTTTCAAACTGTCAATAATTGAAAAACAACAAAAATGGAGATACAAGGTTTTCTGCTGACAGCAGCGATAAGATGCAGGTAGTCAGTAATATGGTATGCAGAAACAGTAGCAGTGCTACTAGTTTGATTGGATGGGACTGAATCCCTTACGATTGTTAATGTACACTTATTTCTACTCAGTGTGGATGTCTCTGCAGCTGTTGATGCTTAAACTCCAAATATCTGTGTTCTTAGGATGTGGAGAATAAGGTGATCTGTGCGGAGAGGGTAGAGGAGGCCAAACTCAAGGCCAAGTACCCACACCTGAGCGGAAAAGCTGGAGGATCCGATCTGCTCAGGAAAAGACTGCAGAAGGGGGTGAGCATCTCTCTCTCTCTCTCTCTCTCTCTCTCTGTCTCTCTCTGTCTCTTCTGTCTCTTTCTGTCTCTCTCTGACTTTTATACTTGAGTGAAAGTCAAAAAGTGTAGATATTTAAACATTCTCAAGAGTGTGTGTGTATTCTTTTTTTATACTTTGTTTACATCTCAGCCATTTAATAATGTAGACTTTTTGAAAAAGTCAGTGGAGTTTCCCTTTAACTGAGTTTACTGAAGGCTTTTTCCCAGTGTCAGTGTCCAGTCTTAATAGGGAATTTAAAGGGAACTTTAAAGGGAAATGTTCCCAAACATCTGCATAATTCAACCACTGAGTTGTACCAAAGTTATTCCCAGTGGTTTGATGTGAAGTGGTGCATTGTAGAGAAATACTGATATGAATTTGACATAAATGTGGCTGGATGTCTTTAAAAATTTAATTAAATTGTGCTGAAACTTGACTGACTATCAAGAAAACATTTAGAAAAGAGGTGTTTTTTTGTTTTCTGAGTTCTGTGACTATCTAAATGAAAAATGTAAGGAGGAAAAAGAGTGCAAACTTGAAAATTTAAAAATGAAGTTAAAGTACAAGTCTTCAGTTTCAGTAATATTCAAGTAAATTACAAATCTTCCAAAATAATACTCAGCTTAGTAACAAAGTGCGATCTCTTATTGTTAATTAAGTATTAAATGTCCCTCAGACATATTTAGGTTCTTACATAACAGTACCTGTTTCATTCTTTGTGCTTTTCTTTTTGTATCTTTGTTTCTTTTCCCCGTCCTTCTGTGTTTCCCTCTCTACCTTATGAATACACACTGAAATCACATAGTAATATACTGCAGCTCATAAACTGATAGATAAAGCCTCATACTGGACACAGTGTACTGACTCAGTACACTGATGTACACTTTCATATTTACACGAGCAGTAAAGAATCATAACATGAACATGGTGTGATTCATTAAAGTTAGTAGTTTCTCATGGCTTATATTGAGTAAAATGCATGTTTAACATAATCTCTTACTTGGTAAACCCTAAATATTCTCTTTGAGTTGTAGAACTGTTTCTTTAACGCCTGATTGAGGCTTAAAAGCACCTTCTACCCTAAATGCAATTAATCAGCTAAGACATGTTTGGTGCCTGAAGTTTGTTTCTTTAGTTTTGTGCTGGAGCTGCAGGGCTAATAAAGCTAATACATAATGGAAATGTATGCCTTGGGCTGAACAATCTAATGCTATTTATTTTTATCATGATAAATTGTCAACTTGAACTGTGTGGAGTTGTTCAGTTTTTAATAGACTTGATTATTTGGTTTATAACACACAGTTATCTACTAAAAACACAAATTTATGCTTCGAGGTGGCTGTGACTACTGTTTTTAGCTATGCTAATGTATTTTAGTCCATGTTTATAGATAATGGTGTGTCATACTGTGTCAGAAACCACATAATCCAGTCTTTTAGAGATGAATAAACAGCTCTGCTTGGTTTGAATTGAGTATTATTTAGGCTTGCAGTTAACACCATGCTAATTGGTGGGGTATAAGCTTCCATTAGCCTTGTAGCTCCATTGCTAAAACTGAAGAAGCAGACTTAACCCACCAAGCATGTCTTAACACAGCTGATCGACTACATTCTGTGTAAGAGGGAAAACTTTTGACTGACTTTTGACCAAACTATAATTTTCTCTGCAGCAAAAGTACTTTGACTCTGGTGACTACAACATGGCGAAAGCCAAGATAAAGAACAAGCAGCTGCCGGCAGCGCAGACGGAGAAGACGGAGATAACGGGGGACCACATCCCAACACCTCAGGACCTGCCACAGAGGAAACCCTCTCTGGTGGCCAGCAAACTGGCCGGCTGACCAATGCCCTGTCCACCAGCTTTTGGCTCTCCGCAATGCAACATGCTGCTCTCTCTTTCTCTGTTTCATTCTCTCTCATGTTTAACACTCCATGCACTCTCAAAACGGATGTGTGAAAGGAATCGCCAGCATTTTTCCCCTTAATCTTTAATTACTGCATTAGTAGCGCACATTTCCCTGTACATAGGCAAGAGCAGAACACCTGAAAGACGTAGACGAGTAGCTGCTTTAACATAGTGTTTTATTTTTTAACCAGGAGTCTCACTTTAATGTGATAAATGTTTAACAGCACTCATTTTTTTCAGCTATGTAAACCAGTTTCCTAGTTTGACCGTCTGTAGTCTCAGTCTACAGCCCAGCTGACTGTGCAATGTGGGTATGACTCTGCGACTGCAGCCCTCTTGTTGAAATGCAGCTTTTAAATGGAAGGTTCCACTGATAAAACCAAAGTTATTTCCAGCTGCTGAAATGCTGTGAATGATGTTTTTCACTAAAGTATATAAAATCTGAAGTATAAGCACTGGAGGACGCCTTCTGCAGACAGTGCTTGTAGGAGAACTATGGATAAGTCAACAAGCAGCAAACTAACAAAAGCAACAGCAGAGCAGAGAATTCAGTACACCTTGAAATGAGAGGCTACAGTCACAGAGGAGTATGTGCAGCCAATGTCAAAGGTTAAAATAGGTTAACGTAGTTCACGTTAATCATGATAGATTTTATAGAATAATTGAAAGTAATAAATACATTCTGGTAAAGCTTATTTTGTCCACTCATATAGCTATAACAATTCAGCGCTTTTTAAAAGAAAAATCCCTCTTTATGATCAAGTTTAACCAAATAGGATAAATACAGGTAATCACAAATCACAAAACAATGTAACTAATGTGATTAACAGTGTGGTTCATTTTAATCGTTTGACAGCCCTATTTTTATTAATTGTCTAATTAAGACCAGCACGTTTTGCGTTGATTGTAATGCACATCTTGTTTAACACAGGCAATACATTCACACCAAGAGCGCAAACATCCGTGGCAGATGTTGATTTGTGATTTGTGAATTGGCCTGAAAGCATTTATTTAACACATCGTTTTTGAGAGTGTCCTGTTTTATTCCCCTCTATTTTCTGTTAATCCCGATTCATGTTCACTTTACCTCCATCTACGAAATACACTGAAAATAGAAGTATGCAGGTTAGTCATGCTGGACTGGGCATGGTGTCATTACAGTCAGTGGCTTGTGGGAGAGGGGTGGTGCTGGGGGGTGTATACAAAAGTCTTTATGAAGATTTATATGTGCAGTAGGCGTTGTAGATGAACGTGTACATATTTGCTTGTGTTGAGAGTTGAAGCAGTTGTTTTTTTTTTTTTCTTTTAATTTCACCATTCCCAAAGCTTATAAACGACTGGAGTAGCGCGCTTGAATGATTGATGATGTGCTTCTTCTCCGCGTCATGAGTTGGTCTTTTTCTGTTTGTAAACATTTCAGCTTTAAAGACCCAAAAATGGACCACACTGCTGCTGCAAGTCCAGTTGAAAAAGCATCTGGCACAGTTTCTCCAAGGCTGCTGTTGGCTCGCTGCATTTGGCCCTGAAAAAAGGCCTTAACCAATCATGTTACTGATCTAAAGTAGCCATTGTCAAGGCTAACACTGAGTGAGGGGGAGCGATACAGCAAAAATTCAACAAAATGTATCAGGATATTTGAAGACTTTTTCTGGTACCACTTTACAATAAGACTACCCTTATAAAGAGTTTATAACTGGCTTAAGATTTGCTTATTAATGGTTATTAATTAGATCATAAGCAACTGAAAAATCAGAGATGACAAAGTAAAATCGGTTACCAGCAATATAGATGAAGGTGAGCTCACTATTTGGCAAGAAACAGGTCACTGTTGCCCTTTTTATGTATAAATTATAACTGCTTTTTAATGGAGTTAATAACCAGTTGTAAACTAACTTTGAACCATTCATAAACCCTTTATAAGGATTTTATTGTGAAGTTGTATCCATTTTTTCAGTACCTTATAAGCATCACGGTATTTTGCTTTTCTGGGGTTTGTGAACAAGGTGGAATGGATAAAATGCACCAGCGAAATGTCACGTTTTAAAAAGCTGTACAATAATTTTTAATCAGTGTTTGCAAAAATATGCTGTTTAAGAAGAAACAGAAGGGAAATGTTTGAGTAATTGTTCAAAATAATGAGTAAAATAAGATGATGTCATCCAAAAAGCCGCTTTGTTCCTGTGCAGTTTATGCAGTTACTGTACACTAGTTGTCGTTGTTTACAGTCTCTATAATTGGTCTTTTTTACGTTCAGTGTTCTCAGAGTACTGACCGCACCCGTGATAAGCTCAGAAAAGCGCATCGTGACGTAATTTATCGTGATAATGATGATACATCATCATATCGCCCACCCCTAACACCCAGTAACACGAGCTTCACAGCGTGACTCCACCGATTTGGAGCTCAGCCGCGACTGGAGCTGGAGCAGTAGCAGTAACTGGAAGAACGCAGTTCTCATTGAGGTCCTCTTGTCAGTTTTGAAGCACTACACACTAAACCGTCTGGGCCAGGGTGCGCATAGGCATCGACCACAGTCACTTTTGTGCCATTTGATTTGTAAATAAAATAGTTTTGCAAACCTGTGCACTTTCACTTCGTCCTCTGTATTTATTGTGTATTGTGTGTGGATTTTTAATGGGCTTAATATGTGAAGTGCTAACACAGCGATATTGAAGGCCTATATAGGTTATAGTAATAAATATGCAGAGGTGCACTATGAACTCTAGGATCTAAAGCTGGTGTAAGATGATGAGATGAATGTCAACTGAAATATATTATTGTAAATATGACCACAGAAGTAAGTCACCTTAAAGAAATGAATTAGTTCATATACAAAGTGTGAACATTTAATATCCATCAAAAGAGTTAAGAGATAAGAGGATATAACCACATAATTGATCTCATAACTAGAATTAAAACACACAAATGTGAAATTACAGTAAATATCTGTATGAATGCTGTCAGTTCATGAGTGTAACACTGTAGACACTACTTGTAAAACCTAAAATGACGTACTTTTTTGGATATGCAAACAAAAATGCCCGATGAAGTGTTCAAAATTACACCTCAGTGATTTATTTAAAACTGAAATTAACCAACCTAACCAAATTCTAATCAACGCGACACAAGATCTGAAAATAAATCTGTAATGTCTTCCACCAACTTTTCATAATCAGCACACTGTTTTGTACAGTGAGTTTGTAGCTAAATATTAAAAAACATATACTTTACAAATTTTTAGTATAGTTATAAAATACATACATCATCTAAACCGCTTATCCTTCTGGGTCGCAGTGGGGTGCTGGAGCCTATCCCAGCTGTCATTGGGCAGAAGGCAGGATACACCCTGGACAGGTCACTAGTCCATCGCAGGGCAGACAGACATACACATTCACACACTCACTCACACCTAGGGGCAATTTAGCATGTCCAATTAGCTTAACTGCATGTTTTTGGACTGTGGGAGGAAACCGGAGTACCCGGAGGAAACCCATGCAGACACAGGGAGAACAGGCAAACTCCACACAGAAACGACCCCGGTCGCCCAGCCGGGAATCGAACCCAGGCCATTCTCGCTGTGAGGCAACAGCGCCATCCAGGTTTTGCTTGCTATCCAGTTTGCAAGGATATCATTAAAATAAACACATTTTCCCATAAACAAATGATAAATATCAGTACTGAGAAATAGGTATGAGAGGGTAAAAATGCCAAAAAGCTTTAAAACATTTTAAAAATGAATAATGTTTTGAAGTATCTTACAGCGCTCCGACTGATTTACTGAAGTATATGAATATTGTTGATCTGTGTTACGATTATGACATATTTATGGACATGGTATGAGGAGGTTTTGTGAAAATGACCTAGCTGGTGGTTTACATGGTGCCAAAATTTCAAGATGGATGGACCATTAGAAGAAACTACAGACAGGTGAAGATACCCAATCATGTTACTGACCTGTTGCCAATTAACCACCAGGTGTTTTTTTTTAGCATTACACAACTTTACCAGCCCTTTGTTGCCCCCGTCCCAACTTTTTTGGAATATGTTGTTGGCATCAAATTCAAAATGGGCAAATATCTTTTTTGAAAACAATAAAATTTCTCAACTTAAACATTTGTTATGTTGTCTTTGTACTATTTTCAATGAAATATAGGGGTTAACTGATTTGCACATCATTGCATTTTGTTTTCAGTTACATTTTTCACAGTGTCCCAACTTTTTTGGAAATGGGGTTGTACATGTGCTGGCTTTTGTGACATCACAAAAACTGAATTCAAAACAGTATGTTTGTGTGTTTTAGCATCCATATATGGACTGAAAACTGAATGGAACATTTATAAATCTTAATGTTTATGAGTGGAAGAAACAAATGTTAATTAATGAAAATGGGATTCATAAAAATGCAGGTGAATTGAAAATTTGAGTGATAAATAGTTATTTGGTTTGATAAGAAGAAGAACGGTGACAACCAAAATGGTATATAACCAAATGATTTGATAAAAGTCATTTAACCTCTGAGCACGTTTTGAGGTCTTGCATCATTTAACATGTAACTCCTTTAAGTTCTGCCTCCTCCTCTCATTGATGCAGAAATTGCTTGAGTTAAATGATGAGCAACAAAAATTACTAATGTGAAATGAGGTAAATAACAAAAATAGATTGAGTTACGATGCAAAATTACTCAAAGGATAAATGATTTGATAATAAACCACTTTAGTTTTCACCTTTCTGATTATAAAAGAACACCGGATGTTGCCACCCTCATACAAAAACCACCTCGATGATAAATGATAAACCGTGGTTCACACAGCTTTGATCATATAACTCATCAAATCAAGGAACTATTTATCACTCAGATTTACAATTCACCTGCATTATATACTATTTTGAATGCACTGCATTTTTATCCACCACATTTTCAGTTCATTTCTGGTTCTTCCACACTTTATGTATATTAAATAAATAATATTGCCTTCAATTAGAGTTTATCTGAAGCCTTTAAAACACTGTGGTTGACGGTATGTAAGGCAAAGTGTACAGTATTAAAGCTGGGCTGAAGATGCTTCAACTGCCGTCATTTTAGCTTAAACCTCAGTAAAGCCACGTCTAGATCAGGTCTAAAATAAACCTCAGTTACAGCGACATCTAGTGGCAGATGTGAGATTTTTAAATGACAGAAATTGGGTTTTGTGTGAACTGAGGAGTCACAATGAACTGCAGCTTCTAGTTTCTTATATCATTTCATCATATTTTTGCTGCTTATATATACATATCGAAGATTAACATATTGTTTATGTTATAAATACTTAGAAAACTAACAAAACAACAACACGGGTCGTTTGACCAGGGGTGCACAAACTTTTGCATACAAATATATTGCACAGTTACTGTTATATATACCATAATGTAGTTCTACAGTTACAGACTGTAGTCCATCTGTTTCTCTGCATACTTTGTCACCCTGTTCTTCAATGGTCAGGGGACCCCCACAGGGCAAGTATTATTTGGGTTGTGGGTCATTCTCAGCACTGCAGTAACACTGACATGGTGGTGGCATGTTAGTGTGTGTTCTGCTGGTGTGAGTGGATCAGACACAGCAGTGCCGCTGGAGTTTTTAAACACTGTGTCCACTACTGTCCACTATATTAGGCACTGCTACCTTGTCCGTCCACCTCGTAGATGTAAAGTCAGAGATGATAGCTCATCTGCTGCTGCACAGTTTGTGTTGGTCATCCTCTAGTCCTTCATCAGTGGTCACAGGATGCCATTGGCTGGATGTTTTTGGTTGGTGGACTATTCTCAGTCCAGCAGTGCTGTGCTCAGTCTGAACTTCCACCCAAATAATACCCGCTCTGAATCTCTGCAATCAACAATTTCACACCAAACCACTCTCAGTGACTCTGTTTGCATCTCAAACACTGAGTTATGCACAAATTCTAAAATTTCAGTGGAATTCCCCTTTTAAATGCTCGCTTTCTTCAGCACCCGGAGCCACCAGGGGGCAGCCTCGCTCCATTCACTCCCCCATAGACTGGGGCGCCTCGTTGCACAGATCATTTTCTCCACTCTCACCGTACCCAGCATGCACAGAGGAGCGCCAGAGGAGCTATGAGCGAACCGAGCTGTGGATCCATGAGCCCGGCTTCGGAGTGATTGGAGGCTCGGAGTGAAACGCCAGGCTGGACATAAAGCGCTGGACGCTCCTTTAACCAAGACTGGACGGTTGATACGCGCTCAGCAACGGCCATGGCTGCGTCCGAGCTGTACACAAAGGTGAGATCTGGGTGTGATTTGGTGATTTGGGGAGTGAGCGCGGATTCACTCTGCGAGGCTGAGATTTGCTCCAGTGCATCTTAAGGCAGAGACACTTCGGTCGTTTGACTGGACACCACCATAATAACCCCAATGAATGGAGCAGCAGTGCCATTGTGTCAGTTTTACCAGCAGCGTTGCAACGTCAGAGTGTCGTGTGTGTGTGTTTTCGTGGTTGGATGTTGCTGAGCTGATGGTTTTGGGTGGGTTTGTTTGGGGGGCGCAGGTAATTTGTCAGCTCGGCCTGCGTCCTTCATATAAGCCAGAGTGAAGAATGAAGTGCGTAGGGCGCCGTTTTGATGGTCTGTGCTTATGAATCTGATGCAAACGCGTGAAATAAATGGGATTTATGAGATGTATGACGTCGCCCTGGTGCGTTATGATGCTGTCACGTGTGTGAGGGACGCTTTTGTCCAGCAGCAGAGAGGACTGGGGGGAGATGGAGGAGCTGAATGTGCATTTCCACAAGGCCTCGGCTGGAGGGGATGGTTTTGTGTTGTTGGGTGCTGGATGCAGAGACTGCAGCGAGGGAGGGGGAGGAGGGGGGAGGGGGCTGGGTACCGCTGCTGATGCTGCCAGCGTCACCGGACACGTCACGCCGGCGACGTGACGTCACCCCGTTGTTTTAAATTTCCCCCAGCCTGTGGGGATGTTTGACAAAGCACGTTTTTTTTCAATTACACTCTTTAAAAAAGATGGCTCTTTAGTCAAGGGACTAGTCCTGGTTAGAACCATGAGTTCTGTATAGAACCTTTGGATGTTTGTATGGTTCTTTCTATGGTTGAAATGGTTCTTCAGATGGAGAATGTGCTTAAAATGGTTCTGCTATCATAACAAAATCAAGCTTGTAACAATAGAAGAACTCTTTTTGGTTCTGTATAGAACCATTTTCAAAAAAGGTGCTATATAGATTTGGTTCTAAAGAGAGTCTCTCTATGTAGAAAGGATCTGTATGTTTCTGCACTCTTAAAAAAGATGATTTATCTAAGGGTTCTTTAGTAAAGAAATGGGTTCTGTAAAGAACCATGAACACTCAAAGAACCCTTTTCATGATTAAAGGTTTCTTTGCATCATGAAAGGGTTCTTCAGACTGATGGAGAATGTGCTGTAGATGTTTCTATATAGAACCTTTTTGAAAAGTGTTCTACCTAGCACCCGAAAGGGTTCATTTATTGTTACCAGCTTGACATCGTCACAATACAACAACTCTCTTGGGTGCTGTATAGAACCCCTTTCAAAAAGGTTCTATAATGAAACATCTACAGCACATTCTGAATATCCTTCCTTGATGCAAAGAACGCTTTAATAATGCAAAGGGTTCTTTGAGTGTTCATGGTTCTTTGCAGAACAATTTTCTTCACTAAAGAACCATCTTTTTTAAGAGTATATAGAACCTTTTTGAAAAATGGTTCTGTATTGCACTCAAAAGGGTTCTTGTATTGTTGCAGGCTTGATGTCATCACAATAGCAGAACCCTTTTGGCGCTGTACAGAACCATATACAACACATTCTCCATCAGTCTGAGGATTTCACCATGCAAAGAACCATGCAGATGGTTCTATATAGAACTTGCTCTATAATATACTTGCTCGAAATGGCTCTAAATAGAATCATTCCTTACTAAAGAACCCTTGAAGAACCATATTTCTTAAGAGTGTTTATCCCTCAGCTCCTTATTTGCTGGTCAGGCTCTCCTTTTGCCTTAATCATCTCTGAAAATCCTCCCGTGTGGCCCAAGGCGTGTCACTATGAAGGGAAACAAAAACAAACAAAAATCTTTCTTTTGTCTTCGTTCAGAAGTGGAAATATATTCTAATGGTGATGGTGGTGATGTCAGGATGTGTCATCCGCTGAGGAAAGAGGGAGAAAAGGAAAGGAAAAAAAAGAAAGGGAGGCTCACCCATCCCCCATGGCATCTTCTGTGCTGCACATGCACACAGGCCCAAGGTTAGAATCCCCTCTGAAAGCCGGTGGAGGAGGGTTTGTGTTCATGGCTTGACTGTCATGTTATAGCCCCATTTAAAGGGCCCATACTCTAGATTCTTCTTCCCTAAGATCCACTTAAGCGTTTGTGTGGGTTTATGAGCCCAAAATAATCTTAATTCATACTTGCATGATCATTTTCAGACCTCTGTTTTTCTCTCAGAAAAAAACAGACTGCATCTTTAAGACCGATGTGTGTAAATGAGCTCTGTTCTCATTGGCTGCCATAATTCAAGAAAACAGTCCAGGCTTAAAGACTTACAACTTCAGAATGGGCAGGGCTAACCTGCTGTAGGCTGAACAGGCAGATGTCTGTACATGGATTGGTTTTTGTGACATCACAAATTCAGTGACATTACAAAAACTGGTCATTCAGAATGGGCTGTCCAGTAGTGTCATTCGAAAAGCAGCCAAAACACTCCTTATAACTTCAGTGTGAATGGGTGGGGCTAAACTGCTGTAGGTGGATATAAATGTGTTGCTTTTGTGACCTCACAAATACAGTGAATTTAGAATAAGCTGGTTTTGCAGGTTAGTTTTCATGTATGGCCTGGAGAAAAAAAATTCATAAGAAATTAAACTGAAAAACAAAACAAAATCAGGATAATTCATTTTCCAGTATATGTGCACTTTAATAATGATTATGTTCCACATCAAACTATTATTTAAAGACAAAGTAGAGCTGATCTTTTCTGATATTTGTGGTTGTGCGTAGTATTTAAGACTGAACATATATATTGTTTTCTTAATTGTTACTGCATAGAGGTGAGCGATATGGCAAAAAATCTAATATTGCAATACTTTGATATTTTCATGATACACAATATGTCATGATATTTATTTTTTCAGACATCTGATCAGTTGGAACAGAGGAAAAGAACCAATAGTGCTACATTTAAAAAAAAAAATACTTTGAACACAGTGACTTTCATTCTGTATTTGGCACTAAATCCAGTGAAACGGGACTGATTTTACTCTTTTTATAATGAAACATGCAGTTGGTGAGTGTCTACACGTACTGACGATATACACAATATACATAATTTATCACGATAATAATATATATACTCATATTGCCCAGCCCTATTACTGCAACATTGGCCTTTACAGTATTGACAGTGGTCAGTGTCCTGACCAGTTATGTTGTTCTTTGAGTGACTGGATGAATGTCTATGTGATGCATGAAGCACAAAAAAATGACACATGGCACATCAAAGGTTTTATATATATAAAAAATATATTGGAAGGTATTGCAACTGCTCTGTGTGTAGAGATGGGCAGTATAATGATATTTTATCATTATCGTGCTAATTCATGTCACAGTATGCTTTTCTGAGCATATTGTGGATATGGTCAGTACTTAAAGAACACTTAACCACATGTTACATTACAAAGTGAGCATAATTAGTTTTGTTTAACTGGATTTAATGCAGTGCAGTTTAGTATTCAGTGTTTGTAATATGTGGCATTACAGGTTGTATTTTGTCTGATCCAACTTATTAAACCTCAAAAAAAAGGAATACTGTGATGCATATTATGTATCGTAAAAATTTCTTGGAGTATCATGATATATCACTATATCACCCACCCCTAAATATGTAGTTTTGCAGTGTGTAGCAGTGTGGTCTTTTGTCCGTGTTATCAGCCCTAACCAGAGTTTTGTATATTAATTCTCCATCTTAGTGATTATCTGCTCTCTGTACATAATCATAAATATATTTGTGTGACCTTTTCCCCAGTATCTTTCAGCTCTAGCTGCGCTGTTGTCGGGTGATATTTTGTCAGAAATGTTCAGTGTTTGGCCCCGGTGGCTTTTGTCTTGCCTGTTTTTGAGCTTGAGGCTGATGATGGTCTGCCTGAACTGCTAAAAAGAAAGGGGGCTGCTCACTCCATCCATCTATCCATCTTTCCTCCCATAATATAGCCATCAGCAGCTTTTCATTATGCTTTAGTTCTTTGTACTGGCCTCTGTTTTCCTGCCATTTTTGGCTCATTTGTGTTTATTTTGCTGCAGCTGTTTTTTAGGTTTCTGCTGCTTTCCTCCGGGTAAATAAAGGTCTGCCAGGTCGTGCTCGATTTGTGGACGGACTGGCTAACCCGCGTCCACCTTCACTTCCTGTTCTTATTCTTTGTTGATCATAAACAAAACATAGAAAACATAGTTTCTCAAGATTGTTTAAGAATGTTTGCACATTGCAGTAATTGGTGGGGTATTAGCTTTCACCTTGTTAGCTATATAAGCCTTGTAGCTGCAGTGCTAAAAGGACTGCATTTCTGCATAAATTCAACTTTTTTATATGTCCAAAAGTGTCCAGACAGCCCTTCTAATAAATGAATTCATCTACTTTAGGGTCACCCCTTGGCATACATACAGCTTGCATAGTCTCCATAGAAAAGCACTGACCAATAGAATGGGATGCTGTTTAGTAGCCTAAGGTCACCATGCCCGATGCCAAGTGGGCTAAAAGGATATAAAGCCCCCAAGCATTGGGATGTGGAGCAGTGGAGCTGTGTTCTCTGGAGTGATGGAGCTCCATCCATTCCTTTGGGATGAGCTGTTGAGTTGAAGTGATACAGAACTGACCATTCAACATCAGTACCTGACCTCACTAATGCTTAATCAAATCCTCACAGCAAGGTTCCAACATTGTGTATAAAGCCTTTCCAGAAGAGTAGAGGCTGTTACTGCAGCACAAACTCACTGTTAATACCTTTAATTTCAGAAGAAACGCTGGAGGAGCAGGTGTCTGTATGCTTTCAGGGGAACCCTGTGAGCTAAAGGTAGCAGGCTCGCTGCTGAAAGTCTGTCATGCCCTGAGAAGCAGGATGTTCTTTTTGCGGAATGCTCCACTCCCTGCTCTTAGGTCATGCCGTCCCGCGCCGTGTTTTTAACGTTTCTGGAGAACACTCGGCGCTTTGTGCGGCCCTGCTGTGGCCAAATAAAACTCCATTGATGCAGTGAGGGAGGGGGCTGTTACTTAACCAGCAGCATCACGGAATTCTGCACCCAGTCCCTCACTCACGGTACCGTGGGAGAACCGCAGCTCCTCCGTCTCCTCTGAGGTTGTGTTTACATTTGTAGTTTGGTTCCCCTCTGTCCAGATCGCTGGTGTCCATACTGACCTATATGACATTGAAACAGAACATAAACAGAATTCATAAAACTGATTCAGCTGATACAATGTCATGATTTGGTGACATTAACTGGGAAAATATCAAATGAACTTTCTGAATCATAAATAACTGAGTTTGTCTGGTTTTAAACAGTTGGGTCTAAAAGTCCATTAGTCCATTAAAATTCTTCTATCGTGCATTCCTTTCTAATTTAACAGAAAGATTATCATTGCGTTCAGTCATTCAATTGTCAGCATAATGCTTTGAAAGAAAAGTAGAATCTTTTGATTTTTTTTTCCTAATTTTCTCCCGCAAACGCAACATCATTGGACAGCCGTGGAGAGTGCTCGGAGGAAAGCACCAACCGCCAGTTCTGTTACGTCAGCTAACAGACGCCTGCGCTGACTAGTATCGCTTTTGAGTGAGGGAGTGGCCATCCTACCCACCCAGAGAGCAAAGCCAATTGTGCTTTCTTGGACTCCTGGCCACGGATGGCTGTGAATCTTTTAAAATTTAACTTGAATTTCAGAATTTTGTAGCATTTGGTGTGGGTTTTTTTTTTTGCTTTAATGCTGGCATGGACTCCACAAAGTTGTTTAAAAGCCTCTGATGAGTACATTGATGAGTCGTCTGAACGTGAGTGTCAGTAGAAAAGATATGACTAAAGACAATATCTGACTTTTCAGTACAAAAGCCACATGTTCACCATCAAAAATCTGCCTAAATTTGACATACAAATACTGCAGAATCTTGAATATTTTTTTTCATTTTACTTGTAAAAGCTTTTGTTTCACATTTCAAAGTTCTAAAGTGGTCTGTTATTTATTTTGATTTTCAGTGTGGTCTCAGACTTTTGGACCCTACTGTATGTCTTGTTTTATTCAATAAGCCACAAGAGGCTGTGTGTCACTGTGTTTTTTCCACAAAGTGGGGTGAAGTCAACTCACTGGTTTTATAAAATATTGAAAATATGACACATTAATATGTATTATATTTGATGTGTGCGATTTAGTGTTTTGCTGATAATCTATCGGTGCTGATACTGGCAATTAAAGACGGAATCGGAATTGACAGTAGAGAATACCGATAGTGTGCATGGCAGTAGATGAATGGACCTTAAATTAAGCAGGTGGTGTGTCAGTGGTGCTGGGATTATTTCACATTTGAGACAAGTAGTAGTAAAAAATGGTCACCTATATGCACATATGCCACGAATAAGCAGATAATGTAAAGTACAGTGCAAAACACGTTAATGTTATTCCATTTAGCTGAATGCCATCTTTCAGTATTCGCTCATCTCCTGCTGTCTAGTCAGTTGCAGTCTGAGTTAATGTTAGAGATGTCTGAGCTAAACGTTAGAGAGATGTACTGAAGGAACCAACAGTCTTTTGGGGTAACAACAGCCTAGATTTAGCCTTTAGCATAGCAGCCTACTAGACAGTGCCATGGTCTTGGGGCCTGGATTCACATCAAGCTGGGAAATCTGTGGCTCAACAGCTCCTACTGACGGTGTGAATGACTGTAATATTTATTAAACTCCAGAGTCTGATGCTGGGAGATGTAAACACGAGCATATGGTACATTTAGCTTGCTCTAATCCACCCACTTTAATTTAGGAATTTAGGCTTACGAATTAGACGTTTAACACCAAAATATGCAGAGTAGTGATAATCAAGAACGCCCTGAGTTTGCTGATAATGTTGACCTTCTATCCATTTCCTTTGAGAGTCTGGCAGCAAAGGAGTGATTCCATGTACTGTATTTAAGGATGCACTTCACAACAAACCTTTTATTTCCTCTCTCATGTGATGCCTGGTGGGTCAGGCTGGTCTGAAGAAGCAGAAGCAATAAGCTTCCCTCAATGGTGAACGTTGTTTAGTAGAAGCCTTCAGAGCATCAGAGTAAGAGGAACATATCTGAACCTTTTTTGCTCAGACATAGTTATCTATATACGTCATTCGTCTGGGACCAAACGAACCAATCTGATACACTGAAAACTCTCAGGAGACGTCACACATCTCCTGGAGAAGAAGGAAGTGGGGCAGGCGTCAGCGTCTCAGAATGAAATAGGCCATTGTTAAGGTTTAAAGATGAACCAGGAGTTGGATTTTATGTTCGTCAAAGTAAGTTTTTGATTTTGTCTCTATGCTTCACATAGTTATCCCTGCTTTTGGGTTGAGTGTCTTGTGCATCCGTCTGTAGTTTGTTGGTTCTTTTCTAAAGATTGGTGGAGTTTGGCTAAGTTGGGACTTTTTCCTCCATTATCAACGTTATTTTCTCTCTAAACAGCAGTTGTTTGAAGTTTGAGGATCAGTTGGGTGATGCTGAAGGTGCTGCTTCTTCTGGAGTATGTCATGATGTAATGGATGAGAATGAGGCGATGCACGTTGGTATCTCATCCAGGCTAATTCGATTAGAGCCAGTTTAGCATCATTACATTTGGACGAATGCCTGAAGAAGTGTGACGGCCAGACCTACTGGCTAGCTCTACAGAATGTGCCATGTTTACTCAGGTAGTTTGCTGAAGTGAAGATGGACCACTAAGAAGCAGGCATTTCCAATCCATCTTCTTTTACCTGCTGTGGCAGTACTTCTAGGTTCTCAGTAGCCACTGTTAGCTGAATTTTGAGAGGTCTGAGGTCACATGTGGTGTTCTTGCGGCAAGTCTCTTTCTTTTATTTTCCAAAATGAAAAATCTTCTGTCACTTGAAGTAGTTTTTCACTCATTATCAGTCTAGATGGAGTCTTGATTTCTTTGCTCTGTATAGACTGAGTGAAGGTTTGCTCTAGATTTAACTGCTCTAGCTTTGGCTCTAGCTAAAGGTCTAGCTGAGATTTAGGGCGTTGTCACACAAGAGCTTTTTTCCGGACCCAGGACCACTTGCTTTGGTCAAGTGTGAAAGCTGTTGTCAAACCCGGGAGCGGTCTAGAGAACCGATCTCTGAACCTCCTGAAATCGGTGGTCTGGATTTCGCTTCCAGGGAAATTTGGTGTAGTCTGCTGCACACGTGGAAGCTATCCACTCTCGACACTGCATGTGGGGTTGCGTGATTGGTTCATTTTGTAACATTACTGCTTCGACGCATTGCGTTACATCCCTTTTCCAGTTTCATGATGGTGGGACAGGATTGCTGTTGATAAAAAGCACTGTTTTTCACCACTTGATAGTTTGTATCCGAGAAAATAATAAAAAAACAGCAAACGGATGGAGCTGGTGCCAACCATTTTGAAAAAAAGTGACTTATGGAATTGCGCAGTTGATCCACAGTTTGAATGGAATTCTTGTATGTGAAAGCAAACCAGCAACAATGAACCCCTCCCTCAGACGAGCCCAGAATTTGTCCCGGGTGTGGACAAATTCTAGTTTAGTGATTGTGAGATTGCTGTAGATCAGAGAGGTTGTGATGGCTCTAACAAAGACTTTTACACAATTTAGAAACCAAGATGGCGGTTAGGAAGGCAGCCGTGGTGTGTTGCTCCCCATTTGTGTGTGTTGGTATTATATTAAATTTTTTATCAAATTAAATTTTATACTACATTATCTGTCTTTATGTAAGCACTCACCAGGACATATTATTTGCATGTGAAAACGTATTTGGGTCATTCTACAGAAACGTCCACTTTTCTATCTATCCATAGGTGTCACTGCTATTACCAATTCTCATTGGTGTTATATATAAAAAAGGAACAACAGAGACATTTTTAATAAAAATAATTTTTACAAAATACCTGCTACAGAGCATCAAACCACATGGAATATCCACTAAAATATGGAATTTAATCCATTTGTTCTATTTTTTCACAGTTACCTCAGAATAAAGTCGGTCACACCAGTGACTTCAGCTAAAAGCTTCGTATGAAATCATGAGCTAAATGAGAAAATCTCTGATAACTGAAAGACTCAGTGGACTCACCATGTGCTTTTCTTCATAGATCCTCAGAAAACAGGTAAAAGGAAGTCAAGTGATGTCATCAGTGTGATTTTTATTTCAAAATAAGAGATTTTTTGTTACACAGTAACACCAGAGACACGACTCCTGGGGACCACAACTTTCATCATATATTTTATAATATTTATTTGGCATTTGTTTTTTTATGTCATTTAATTCATATATTACATAGTAATTTATAGATTATTGTGGATAAAATTGCAGAAAAACATGTTTTTTTTTTTACTTATGGCCTCACCCTTTAAACATGACTGAGGGGATGAGCTCTTCTGTGTTTCTTGGAATTCTAGATAATTGATCTAAAAAACCAATATTGCTAAATTGATGGCTCAAGAAGGTGTAATTGTTAAAATAACTTATTGTTTTATTTTAAAATATACATAAATTGTAACCCTAACATGTTTTTCAAGTGTAATATATCTGTAAACGTTAGGGACACAAAAATGGACATTTCTGTAGAATGACCCACTTGGCTAATAAATAATTAGGAGTCTAAAGCTAGCTTTTGTGCTAGCCTAAGTGATAGCTTTAGTAAAAGCTAGAAATGGCGTATTAGCACTAGCTGTTTTGGCCTAGTGAATTTGAGATTACTCTAGATCAGAGGTTCATAGGTCATTTAGAAACCAAGTTGGCACTGAGGATGGAAGCCATAGACCACTGAGGTCATGTTGTCACTGGATCTTCTGAATTGTAAAGTTGTTGAGGAGCCAAAATGTAAATTTCCTACATGTGAGCAGTTTTGCACACTGCTTTGTACTTAATTGATATCATAAGACTGACCTCAGCAAAGTACCCCACAACAATCAGCAGGCTTTGTCAAGTGTGGTAGTTTAGAGGCTTTGGTGGTTCTAGGCTGCAGTATAAATATCTGGTGTTGGTAACGGTACTGAAGTTTAATAGTAGACTAAATGTCATGCACAGATGTAGCAATGCTCATTTTTTGATGCCTTTACAACCTCATAATTCAGCGGAAAACTATGTAGGACAAAATGTATCGAGTTTGTTCAAGAGAAGCAAGGAGCAAGATATTAATTTTTGAAAATCTCATTTGTTTTGGCCTCACATAAATCCAGCTTAGACCCAGAGTTGCTAATATGGTCATGATGCAGACTACAGAAAGACGACATGACTTAGGTGCGCAGCTCTTTATTTTATCTGCTGTTTTATCTGATTTTGAATATTCTTTGTATGTACAGATGTTATTAGCAAAGCAGTTCTGATTCTGGTGCTAGCTTTGCCGCTAGCTTTAGTGCGAGCCTTGGTAAAAGGTAACGGTTATTATCCAGCTGAGACTTTAGAGGTCTTCAGTGTCTTGCTCCTTATTTTAACTGCTGTTTTATTCTGATTTTGTGTTAAACTGTCTGTCTTTGTGTGAGCGCTCACCAGAACATAGTGTTTGTATGTGACGATGTAACTGTTAGTTAACAAAGTGTTTCTGATTCTGATGCTGACTTTAGCCCTAGCTTTGCTGCTAGCTGCAGCACTAGCATTGGTAAAAGGTAACAGTTATTATCCAGCTGAGACTTTAGCTGTGAGTGTATTAGCTGTAGCTCAGGGATGGGTTGCTCTAGCCGAGGCTCAGCTCCGGGGTGGAGGGAGGGTCAGGGAAGCAGCAGCCAGCAGAGCCTCACATGAGCGTCCGTCATGTGATAGTCTGCACCGTGATGATGTGAGATTAGCGATGTGCTCGCGCTCGTTCTGGTTCCTTTGCCCCAACCTCTCTTTACACAGAGACGGACAGCAGGAGAGCATGACTTACAGCATGGATGGTTCTCTGCCATCTGGCTGAAACTGATGAGAATCTATTGCTGCGTCTGCAAATCTTTTTGCTTTGCTTCATGTGAAAAACAGTTTTGTCCAGTTTTAACTTAAAAAATATAATAATAATTTATTATATTTTCTTCAAGGGATGGGCAATATTGCAAACTAATAATTTTTATGATGCATGATATGTGACAATATTTCTTTTTTCAGACATCTGATCATTTAGAACAGAGTAAAAGAACCAGCAGTGCAACATTTTTAAAGATACTGTCAAAACAACATTTGACATTCTGTATTGCACTAAATCCAGTTACACAGGACTAATTTTGCTCTCTTCATAATGAAACTTGCGGTTAGTCAATGTTCTACTGATACTGACAATATGCACAATACGTTCAAAAAGGAATGTTGCATTGAGACATGATTCATTACGACACCAATAAATGTTGTCATATTGCCCAGCCCTATTTTCTTTATTTCTTAGCTGCTACTTTATGAGCAGGAGGCTTCATTCTGAGTGCTATCTCCTGGTTTTAGCATTACTTTGTTAATTGAAGTTCCTTGATGCTCCTTTCATAGTTCCTCTTATTGTTCCAGAGGAACCAGAGAGAACTGCTGATTCATTCATATATGGATATATGTGGAAAGGTGGCTGGTCTAAATAAGAATCACCCATTTAGTCTATTACTGAGGGGTTTTTGAAACATCCCGATAACGCAGCTGTACTGAGTCTGAATGCTGAGAGAGAAGAGTGTGTGTCAGCTGTGGGAAGTGATATTTGACTTCTGAAGGCAAAGCTGAGAGACTTATAGAGTTAATGCCTTAATCTTCCAGTGGCTTTGAGCAGATTTACAAATGCTGTGGAGTCCCCTCCTATGCTGAGGCCCAGCTTGGAGCGCCTAGTCATTATTGCAGTAACACAAAGCAATTTATGGCCTTGATTTCCAGCATATGGTGCTGTCTGGACATATAGCACCATAGCTGTGGAATTAGCTGTTTGTGTAAGAGCGAATTGGTTTCAAATACAAGCCAGCCATTGTCTTTTTTATGCAAATATTCAAGACTGGTCATTCTTTGTCCTTTAAATATACAGGGTTTGTTTTTAGGTGTGGGCATTATGACAATATTTAAAGATATTGGGATAAATTGCCCACATTACATTGCAGCAAGCGATGCATATCATAGATATCACCATTACTTTCACCCTGACCAGCTGCATGTTTCATTATGAAGAGAACATAATTTAATTGGATTTAGTGCAGTGTGTGAAACGTTGAATAAAAATGATTGTTATCCCATCTTTTACTGAGGTTTGATAAGTTGGAAATGACAAAGAACCAGTACTGCCATGTGTAAAATAAAGTACTATACTTTATTTTAAATGTGGTAGTACTGGTTCTTTGTCATTTCCAACTTATCAAACCTTAGTCAAATTGAATATGGCGTATCTATCGTATCGTTATGTCTTTTATCATAACATTATATTTTTGACATATTGTCCACTTCTGTTTGGTTAAACCTTCAAGAAAACTTGGGCTTTGCAGAAGCAACTCTCTGCAGTCTAATGTGCAAACTAGGTGTGTGTAAAACTACTACATCATATCTTTATCTTATCTATAACCAATTATGCCTCAATGCACTTTTCTGAGCATACTATTGGTGTCTCCAGTACTTCCAGAACAGTGACCATCTGCAGTCATGAAAGGGAGGTTTGGTGAAGGACGTGTCTTTCAAGGATGTGAGTGAATTATGTACTATTGTCATCATATTTTCATCGGTATAATGTTGATTTTGAGACCTAAACATCGAGCCAGACCTTCTATTTGAGGCTGTGTATATGATGTTAATATATAAAGACGTACAACATGGGGTGAAAAACTCAAGATCCAACACCTCTGACTTTTAAATGATTAATTCAGGCTTTACAGGGCGACACACAACAACGCACACTCACCGTATTTTAGCCTGCTTTTATTCTCTTGACTTAGTAATGATACTTCTTTCAGTTTGCATCAAAAAAATCTTACATAGTGCAGCTTAGTGCTACAAAATAGTGCTAAAATTGTAAATAATATGTTGTAGCGAGTGGATTTTGTCTGTCTTGATATTTGTTTTGTATTGTGAATGTCTTTAAATAACATGATATTATCCTTTTGCCATATTTCCTTTGAAACTAAAACTAAATGAACAAGGTGAGGTGTATACAGGTTGGGTGATAGTAGTCTGCATACATCGACTGTCAGAGTTGGGTGTTGGTTGTATGGTTAGAAAAGGGCTGTAGCGGCAGGCGTGGCCTTTCTCCTGAGCTCTGGTTATTACACAGCTCCAGCAGATCTAATAAGATTCCCTGCGGCGCTGTTTTTGACTCACAGTCTTTACTGAAGCACAGCTGGTCCTAGTGTAGTATTAATAAAGGAGAATAGGGTGCGTTTCTCTTTTGTATGGATTTTGAAAGATTAAGAGTTTAAGCATTAACTGAGAAGTAAAATTTGTTCAGTCAGTGTTTTCAGTTACAGAACATTCATTTTATTTAATTTCTTGTAAACAGTAGTTCCTATTTGAATAGGCGGGTTCATCATCGGAGTTGAGGAATGTTTATGAATTGCATGAGGGTTCAATAGACAGCTGTTTCTGCTAGACAGGCCTACTAAAAAATGAATTGCTACTAAAAATAGTGATGTTTCTGAGAGGATAGTAGATGTACTATATGGAAAGCAAACATCCTCAAATGATAAGACAGACGACTGTTTTGTTCACTCTCTCTGAGTGAACATGTGATGCACTGCAGTGTGAGGAAAACACACGAGGGTGTGTAAATTTATAGATATTGACATGGTGGTGTCAACGTATTATATTGACGACATGAGCAGCTACTAAGCTAAAGCTGCCCCAGTCATGGACATGAATTTTTGTTCCTTTTAACCTGGGCTAGTAAATATAAATATAATTTTAGAACTTTAGACGCACATTATCATATATTCAACTTCAACTTGTTAGTTTTTGGTCATATTATGAACATTGCTGTCAAGGACAAAATTGAGTGTTTACATACACTGTTTAAAAAAAAATAGATGTTTACTGTAAAAATTTAATAGTCAAAATCTGTAAGAAATAAGGATAAATGCATGTAAATAAACCATACTTATGCTGTATTTCAACACTGCTGTTGTTAATTTACAGATATAGAATGTAAATTCACAATGACAAGCTGTCATCTTTGTTCACAGATATTTGCGTTTGTTTTAATGGTTGTTACTGTTGTTATTATTATGGCAAAATACTGTGTGACTGGTTGAAGTAGTGAAACTGTTGGCAGTATTTCTAAGAATGACTGTAATTTTACGGATCATTGAGAGAACCTACCTTTACTGTTAATGAACAGGTTCTGTTCATGCTGCTGGACTTTTAACGACTTTTTAACAGATTTATTTTTTACATTTTTTATAGTGTACGGTTTGTTTAATACAGATTCAGGCTGCTTATTTTATAGACCTACTGATGCCTGGTTCCACCTATCAGTGCTGTGTTCCACTGTCCACATAAGGAGCTTTTTAATTTCTCGGTACATTTAATACAGAATTTAGTTTATGTGTTCGCTTATGAATGTGCGTATATCAAGTATTTTACAGCTGGTTCAAACAGAACTGGAACTATCTGCTTTATAATTGATATTTTGATGGGTTGCGCACTTGATTAATGAGGGCTAATGACGGTCAGTTAACGATCAAAAGATTTAGCCAAAATTTTCATAATTTGTCTGGACCATATTACCATCAGCTTCATGGCTACACTCTTAAAGATGATTTTTTAAGGGTTCTTTAGTAAAACACTCAAAGAACCCTTTGCATAATTAAAGGGTTCTTTACGTCATGAAAGTGTTCTTCAGATTGATGGAGAATGTGCTGTACATGGTTCTATATAGAACTTATCTATATAGCACCAAAAAGGATTCTTCTATTTGTATGATGTCAGCCTTGTAATAATAGAAGAACCCTTTTTGGTGCTACGTAGAAACCTTTTAACAATGCAAAAAAACCCTTTAATCATGCAAAGGGTTCTTTGAGTGTTCATGGTTCTATATAGATCATTTTCTTTACTAAAGAACCTTTGAAGAACCATCATTTGTAAGTGTGTAGCTACATAATTTGTAATGTAATCATAGCCAGGTGAAAATTCAAAAGATGTCATTCTTTGCTACTCTTTGTGTTATAGGCCGTGTTATTAGCAGCTGCTAATGGCAAATTCTGTATACGTTTTTATAAATAAATGAATGCAATACAATGTCATAAACCACATAATCAAGTTTGTTTAAGTTTACCGACCCATTCAACACTCTTTGAGGTGAATATGTGCTGATTTAGGCAAGCATGCTAATGCTAATGCATGCTAACAAGCTTCAATTACTTGTTAGTTATTAGCCTTATAGCTCCAGACCAAAAATAAAGAAGCAAACTTCAGATATCAAACATGTCTTGGCTGATCGACTGCATTTGAGGTGAACTGTGTGCATGTGTAATGTTTTTTTAAAGAATAAGGCTTTTTTCATTCTTAGGGTTGACATAACAAAGCATAGCTGAGACTAAATTAAACAGTTACTGTGATATTATGTCCAGTGTTTTGAACAAACAGTGAAAAATCTGTTCCCAGAAACAGAATAAGAGCTTTTCTGCTAAGTCACGTAGCGCATACAGCCCCAGGGCGAGCTAGCGTGCTAGCAGCTGAGATGTTAGCATGCTAACATCAGTCACCTCAGACTGAGAAAGAAAGAAAAGTGCTGGGATTCGGTTGTGAGAGAAACGTCTCTCCATTTCAAGCAGATTGCCTGCCAGCATTGTAGCTAATCTTATTTTTACTGGTGAACAGGCTGCCCTGTGAGCCGACCTTTCATTCTCGATTTTATAAGTGCAGCGCTTGTTATGTCAGATCCTACGTGAGGAACTAGCTGTACTCAAATGAGTGAAGGCATTCAGAGTGGAATGCACATGATTGTGAGATCAGTGTTTGGTTTACTCACCATGCTAATGAATGAGTCCGTCACATGAACTCGGAATTGGACGTGGAAAACGGACAGAGCTAAGAAGAGTGGGATTATGTCACTGCGTGACTGGCAGACTGTGTATGTGTGTTTGGCCTGCCAGCAAAGCTTGAAGTAGATGAGAGGTGTAGTTCACCGTGCTGGGATTAGCCTAAACTAAACCTGGGCTAATTCCTCACTGATATATTTACTCTAAGCTCAGGTCCTCAGATAACCTGCACCGAGTTCTTGTCCTTCACAGTGGCTGTACTTGCTCCTCCAGGGGGTCCAGGACATGTCGCCTTATCTCAACAGCTTAGCATGTAAGGCCGGAAACGTTGGATGTAGCAGATACGCTGCTGCTTGTTTCAGTACACTGGTTTCTCAAATCCGTTATATCAAATTTATGGTTAAATGAAGTGAGCAGCTCATTACAGTATTTGGCATTCATAAAAATAAAACATCTGAGAATCTGACGCCATGGGGTCTAGTCTTCATTCAGACTGGCTTCTTAGAAGCATAAAAACACTAAACAAAAGCTGTAATTTGTTAAAAATTGTATTGAAGTTTATTTTCTATGCAGGTTTCTCAGTTATTATGAATCATCTACAGTTCTATGTGTCATCAGATATTTCTTTCTACAAATTTATTGACACACAGATAATATTATCAGCAACAAAAATATTTTACATACACGTCTGCAATAAAATAGGAACAAAATGACCTGTGGGTGTTTTTCATTTCTTGACATAATTGGAAAACACCAGCTGTCCTTTGCATTGTGTACATCTCAGGATGAACTGAAATGATCCAATTTAATAATAATAATAATAATAATAATAACAATAATAATAATAATAATATTTGGAGAACACTAAGCCTCCATTTCATAACGGCTGTCAGATTTTAAGGGAAAAATATAACGTTCTACACAGAATCTCCCATGTTTTCAGCATCAGACTATTTTTATCTATCTGTAGACTTTATATATGGTGTCCACTTCACCAAATTAAAATTATTCTCTTATTTTATTTAGTATTTTATTTAGTACGTATTTGTTTCCTCCCTTTTAAAGTGTTTTAGGTGTATATTTGTATTTACAAGTTTACATATTTACATGTTTATGTGATTTATGTGGATTAGTGATCAGGTATCAGCCTGACGTGACCGATAGACTATCTATACCAAGGGTGTCAAACTCAACCACTGAAAGGACCATATCGAAAAGTCAGTGGGCTGTGTTTTTGTTTTATTTTTACTTCACATTTTGCCATGACCCCAACTGGCCATTGTTTATTCAAAATATGCCAAAACTGCAATGGCAAAAAAATAGGCACTGAATACTTGAACGATTCAAAAATAATTTTAAATAAAAACAAATAGACGACAGTAGCTGAACATAACTGTTAAACCTCTTTAAATGTTTCCAATGTACAGTAGGTTTTTAAAACTGCCCATTTGCTTGAACTAGACACCTGGCATCTTTGTTTTTTTTTTTGTTTGTTTGTTTTTTGTTTTGGTGGCACTGTCCCACAGATCATTGCTGGGGTGGGAGCACACGTTACATTGCAGTGCATGCTGGGAACTGTAGTGCAGCTCATGGTGAAATGGGCTAATATTAATTGAAACTTTAAATAATTTTGCAGGCTGAATAGGATTGTGCCACAGGCCTGACTTGACCGGCGGGCCTTGTGTTTGACACACGGGATCTATACTGTTTCTTATATACGGTCATGCTAAAATGGAAGAGTCACTCCATCACATGAAATTCTCACTTTGTGATTTTATTAACGTAACTGACTGATTTATTAATTATGATCACATTACAGGCAAATCTGTTTAAGTTGATGAAACAAGGGTTTCTTAGCAATCCTGAAATGTGCCATGTGATTCTCTACAATCTACAAAACACTGCATGGTGTCAAAATAAGAGCCCCTGTTAAAAAGTGTGGCAGTGCAAAAAAGCCCTCTACAGGAGCGCTTTTCTGATTCTGCTTTAGAGTTATATCAGTGTAATGACTTTTACAATTTTAGGCCAAACAAGTCAGATTTTCAGATGAATTTTAGGTAATAAGATGATAGTTAAGATGTCTACAGTGATCCGTTAGACTTTGTAGCACTAAGTACTTGTCTATTGTGCCTCACCCTGGACTGATCTATTCAGCTGTATCGCCTTTATATGAGGGGAAGGGATTTTAAAATTTAAAACTGAAGATAAGTTAGCCGATACTCTGAGCTGAGATGTCGAAATTGGTTTCAGGAGAGACAAAGTTGGGTCGGTACATCCCTGGTTGTGTATCATCGCTGTCGGAACAGAGATTTTTATCTACGTTTTGGTTGGATTTTTTTTTAATAATGTAAATTTCATTGGTTTTTAGCAATTACAAGATGTATTCATCAGCAGTGAGTAAGTGGTACCGTGAATTGGTTGTTTTTTTTTTTTATTTTATTTATATTTACAGAATTGGAAAATGCCAGCTGCCCTTTTACACTGTGTTAAAATGTCATGATTAACGTTGCAATCAAAATTATTAAATTCAGTTCAAATTTATTCATTTAGTGCTTTTTACAGTGAGCGTTGTCACAAAGCAGGATTGCGGAAATTGGGGTCCTAGCCACAAATGAATGTTGTCATATTCATATCATATGAAAAATTATAAGATAGCAGGCTAAGCAGGCTAGAAGATAGCAAGCTGAACAGGCTTATATGCTAAAATCTAATATGCTAAAGATTCTAAAAGGCTAAACATGCTAAAATATAGCTAACAGGCTAAACTGCGCCTCTGTTAATATTGTGTTGCTGAAGTATTTACTGAATTTTTCATTGTAAGACTGCAAATTAAAATGTGAATAATGTTTTTGGTAGATCTGCTTTAAATAGTGTTAAACCCAGTGTTGGAAAACAAATGTGTGGCACTGTTGGCTTCCCTTCTAGGAACACCAGCATAGACCAGCACACACCAGCATCAACCATCTTAGATCAGTATGGAATGCAAATTTATTCATTTAGCGCTTTTTGCAGTGGGTGTTGTCACAAAGCAGGTTTGCAGAAATCCGGGTCCAAGCCACAAATGTGTTGCCATGGGTGACAGTGGCAAGAAAAACATCCCAAGAACGAGAGGAAGAAACCCTGAGAGGGCTTTCAGGCCTGCTGTATGTGCTGGTTAAGGTTTGTATGGAGAGTGCAGTGTGTTCATATTACATCACTTTACGTGTGCTGTTTAAATTCAGCCGTGCCGGATCACAGGCTTAACACACTGGGATCAGGTCTGTGCGCTGCTGCTGAATCATGCGGTTTAGTGTCACACGGAGATTATATGTGTTTTCACCCTCGTACCATATCCACCCCCCCACCCCCTAGACCCCCTCACACACTCTGTCAGTCTCCTCCTACACCGACCAGTAATCTGCACTCCAGTGTGTGTGTGTAGTGATGGTGTGTGTGTGTGTGTGTGTGAGTGAGTGCTGTAAGTGAATTAGTCCGTTTGCTGTTTGATGAGAGTATTTTTGCATACAAGCTTAATGATTGATTACATCATTAATGGCAATTAGCAATTATTCCTCAGCTAAAATTTGATGATGGTGGCAGGGCCTTAATGAAACAGCTCTTAACATGGTGTCAGGGAAATGGTCAGGCCAAATGGTCAGACCGAGTGGATGATGGCTTGTTAAAACAAGTATTGAAATGGGCAGACCTTGATCAGGTGTACATGCTCGCCTGTCCTCTGGACCAATTTGTCCACCATGTACTTCCTGCATGTCCATTCACTTTCCTGCTGTGCAGAAGGCCTTACCTCACACACCGCGCTCCTCTCCCAGTAAAATATAACTATTTAATCGTAGACAGTGTTTACCTACCTCACATGTATTCACACTAACTTGTCATCATGATTGGCTTCTAAAGGTTCTCTTGGATTTAACTGTGATGTTCTTCTGTACTCACTGGTTTTCATCTATAAACAGCCACTAAGAGTGGTCATCAGTTATTATTGGTCTCAGTTTGGTCCTTTGACCCCAAATGAGATGCTTTATAATGACGCCTGTTATAAAAAGCGCTATGCAAATGAATATTGATTGACTTGACTTGGACCGTGAGTGGTTTGAGGGCACATTTGTTTATATGTCAGTCTTCTGCAATGGCTGTCATCACAATAATGATTAATAAATGATTTATTGCACAACCCTATTATGTGATTGCGTGTGTGTGTGTGTGGAGAGAGTGAGGCGGGGGGGGTGGAGGAAGAAAAGAACAGATGTATTCACAGCAGTCAATCTGTGTGTGTGTGTGTGTGCGTGTGTGTGAGAGGGAGATAGAGAAGCAGTTCATGATGAGCTTCTATTTTTACCCACAGTTCTCTTCTTCCCACCTCTCTGTTGCTAGGAGCCCAGTTCTGGGACAGGTCCTCTCCAGAGACACAGGTTACACACACACACACACACACACACACACACACACACACACACACACACACACACAGGAAGACAGGAGGTGTGTATGAGTGTGTGAAGGCCTCACTCTGATCTGATCAATGTGTTTGAGCTGAGAAGCTGTGTACTGATCATGTGACAACATCCTGTTGACACAAAACAATCCATGCTCCATATAATGTACATCATAATTTAATATTACTGTTATGCTGTTGTTAATTATTAATCGTTTTATTTTTATTTATTTATCGAAATTGCATTTTATTTAGCCATAAAATGCAATTTCAGCCTGTTTTGGAGCTCCCTTGGTTGAACATTTGCATTTTTCTTCCATCACATTGATAGAAATGTGTTTGCTTCACAAAGTGAGCAGGTCAGCATTTCTAAAATTTATTGCTGATATTAAGAAAGCTGCAGCTGTCCGTTTTATCTCGGCACAACTGTCTTTGTGGAGGTTGTGGAGAGTTATTTTTCACAGCAGTGGGTTTTGCCTCTCCCGTTTTACCCATCACTGGTAAGTGCTGCTATGCTGGTCAACCAGCATGACCATACTGGGATGTCGAGCTAAATGGTTCTAAAGTGGTTCTATTGGTCTCATTTCAGCAGGGCTGCTGCTCACATCAACTACAGAGTGAAGTGATAGATGAAGTAAGAACTGAGACAACTTATTTTCTTAACAACTGGACTTAAGATAGCAGGCTAAACAGGCTAAAAGATAGCAGGCTAAACAACAGCAGGCTAAACAGGCTAAACGGTAAGACACAGGCTAAACGGTAAGACTCAAACGGTAATACACAACTAAACAGGCTGAAAGATAGCAGGCTAAACAGGCTAAAAGACAGCAGACTAAACAGGCTAAAAGACAGCTGGCTAAACAGGCTAAAAGACAGCTGGCTAAACAGGCTAAAAGACAGCAGACTAAACAGGCTAAAAGACAGCAGGCTAAACAGGCTAAACGGTAAGACACAAACGGTAATACACAACTAAACAGGCTGAAAGATAGCAGGCTAAACAGGCTAAAAGACAGCAGGCTAAACAGACTAAAACACAGCAGACTAAACAGGCTAAAAGACAGCTGGCTAAACAGGCTAAAAGACAGCAGGCTAAACAGGCTAAAAGACAGCTGGCTAAACAGCTAACATGCTAAACATTCTAAAACAAAGCTAACAGGCAAAACAAGCTAAAATATAGTGTCTCTGTTAATATTCAGTGTTACTGAAGCATTTAGTGAATGATTCAATGTAAGACTGCAAATTAAAAAAGTAAATGTTAAACCCAGTGTAGGAAAGCAAATGTGGGGCACTTCACTGTTAGCTTCACTGCTTGAAAAACCAGCACAGACCAGCACGGCTGGCCACCAGCAAAACCAGTCTGTGTTTTGAATTCTGGTATGCTGGTCAGCAGCATTGGAAGCTAATATGCTATTCATCAGCAAAGCCAGCATACGTTGTTTTGGGTGCTGGTGTGCTGGTCAACCGCTATAAGCATGTTGAGTGATAAGCAGCACTGACCAGCTTAGATCAGTATGGAATGCACGCAGGTCTGTGCTGTTTTTTTTTGTTTTTTTTTTTTCCCAGAAGGACTGATGCTAACACAACACAGAAACCTGTACAGAGGCACTAGCAGAAATTAGCATTATC